>NC_088224.1:98511510-98720633 GCF_036934945.1 Oncorhynchus masou masou | reverse complement strand
TTTTGTGTTTTAGATAATTAGTTAATTCGAATGAGGTGTAGAGATGGGTTTATGTTGTTGTGTTTACATTTTATTTGTATTAGGGTTTTTGTAGGCATTGGGATTGTGGTTGATTAGGGGTGTGTTTGGTTTGGTTGGCTTTACTAGGCGGTTCTCAATCAGAAGTCGAGTGATTCTAATTTGTCTCTGATTGGGAACCAAAATGTTAGGTAGCCTGGGTTTCCTTTTTGTATTTCGTGGGTGATTGTTCCTGTCTCTGGCATGAATTTCACCAGAGAGAGAGGCTGGATCTTTGGATTTTCTTTTTTCCTTGTTTTAGGAAGAGAAAGCAAGCCATTTTCCTTGCGGAGATGGTGCTAAATACATCAACACGGTCGGTCCCTAGGATTGGGCTGGCCTTGGTCGTTTTGGCATGGAAAGGAAAGGAGTTGGAGCCTTTGAGACGGGAATCTTTTGGAAGGATAATGTTGATGAGGATTCTAAAGCTGACAGTGAAGGACGTGTTTTGTTTCCAAGGCAACTCGTAGGAGGGAGCATACGACGTCCTTTACATTATATACAGAGGAAAAAACACGATGATATCTGAGAAGAACAAAGAGCAAGTGGGAGGTGAGAGGCCGATGTGCACTACAAATAACAAATAGCGAAAGAATAACTTTAGGGTTGTAACTGTCAACATTTACAACCCTGCCCATTCAAGAGACGAAGAGTGAGGGCTTTCTGGGGAGATACATGGATAACGTCTCCTCAGCTAGGCACCTCAGGCTCAACAGGTTTTGGAATGGGAGGAGGGGCTTCAGGCCCTCCTCAGGGAGGACCCAAAGGGACATGGTGGCTACCTCCATCCTCCTGCTATATTCTCCCTTGGGGCTGACAGGGGGACAGTGACTGTCTTGCGTCAGCCCCATTTTACCAGAAAGCTGTATGGCCACCTGACATTTACGCATCGTGCAGCATGAAGAAAATGCAGTTTTGTGGATCTGAGGATCTGAGAGCGGGGGGATTTGAACAGGCTAAGGCGTATGGTGTGACTCATCAGCACCCCTGGCGGGGGTACTGACCGATCAGGAGTCATATGCGTCCTACGGCTGAAACAGGAAGCGGGGATGGGGAAAGAAGGAGGGGAAACACGCCTCATGACAAGAGTACAAGTCAGAGGGAAGGCCACAGGAAGAGGAGCAGAAAGCGGCGGATGGAAGAAGAAAGGAAATGGAAGGCTGCAGGAGTAGGAAGACCAGGAAAAGCTTGGGAAGAAGGCAACCGAGTGGAGGAGCAGAAGAGAAAGAAGCAGGGAGGAGTGGTGGAGAAGGAGACGGTGGAAGAGCAAGTGGACTGGGGGAAAGTGCCTAGTGGAAGAAGATGGGGTGGTGGAGGAACTGTGGAGGAGGGTGGGTATCTGCTGCAGCCATCATAAAGAAGAGAATGAAAGAGGAGGGTGCGGTGGCCGACAGTGAGGAGGATGGCCAAGAGAGTGATGGGGTGGGAGAAACCTCTGGGTTGCTGCTGGTTTGGGCCCTCAACCTCGTTGGTGTGTTACCTAACAAGACTCAGGACTGGGTGCAGGAGGTGGGGAGTTTTTGTTTGGGGACTCAGCCTCCCCAAGTTCTTCCGATACCAGTTTGCAACACTGGGGGAGGGGGAGGATTGTGGGGGATTGGAACCCAGGGTGCAGGAGCACCCCGGAGCCAAACACTATTCACTGCATCCTGGGATGGTGTGATGGAGGGAAGAGGGGGATGTCGGGATTACGGATGGTGATTTCTCGCGGTAGATATGGAGCAGGGCACTCGGGTGAGTCTTTGGAATTTGAGTGTATGACCTATGTTTTTAATTTTTCATGGAGTCTAATTTTACTTTTTGTTAGATTAAGTGTAAGGGTTTAAGGGATATTGTTAAGAGGAGGGAGACGGTTTTTAGTTATTTGGAGGGTGTGGGGTTTGATTTTTGTTTTTTACGGGAGGTTCACCTGAGGGATGGAGGGGATGTTAGTAGGTTTAAGAGGAGTGGGACAAGGGGGAGTCAGGTTTGGGGTGTTGGGGGTGTGTACACTCATCAGAGGTAGGGGTTTTGTGTGGGCACAGGGAAGTCAAAGTGGAGGATTCTTTTGTGGTAATGCGGGGAGGGTTAGCAGGGGTGGATGTCACGATAAGGGATTGTAAATTTAGATTAGTGGTGGTGTATGGGCTTGCACAGGTGGTGGCAGACAGGAGGAGATGATGGACTGTCTGGGCCTTCACCCCCCGCCACTGCTACCCTGTGTCGCAAATGAGAGTGAAGTGAGTAGGGGGGGATTTTAATACAGATTTAGGAAGAGGGGGATAGCAGTGCAGGCGCCATTGCCAGGCTGATGGCTTGCCATGGTCTGGTGAGATGGTGAGATCTCTGCACGACTCCGAACATGGACGGTCCCTACATGGCGTAGCTCCAGGGGGGTTGAGGCTGAGGCTCGAACTATATTTTTGCACCCTTAGCGGAATCTTTGGGTAAGTTGTCTGGGGCGGCTGTTGCCTGTTTTCTTTTCGGATCACGGCCGGGTGCTCCTGCAGGTGGGGTCGCCAGTGCTGCCTCTTTGGTAGGGGTACTGGAAGCTAGATCGGGATGTGCTGGAGGAGCAAGGCTTTGTTGACGGGTTTTATGGTTTCTTTAGGAGGCTTGAGGCCTCCGGTCCGATAATGCGAGGGGCTTGTTTGGTGAAGTGGGTGAGGTAGTTGGAGGTGAGGAGTGAGGGCTTGCTCAGCTAGTGGTGTTGCAAGAGGAGAAAAAGGGGAGGAGAGGAGGGAGGTGGATCGTATCCCAAGGTTAATTGAGCTCGAATACGAGGGCGAGAGCTGACACTCGGCGGGTCAGTTTGACTGGGAGAGGATCCGCAACCCTAAAGGAGCAGCTCAGGGAGTTGCAGGAGCGGAAGGCTCGAGGCTTTCCTGGAGCGTGCGCATGAGTGGCCTTCGAGAACATAGCGAGACTTGTTCTGCCCTCAATGTTCTAATAAAGTTAGTTAAGGGCAAGACAGAGTGGAAGGTAATGCCATGGTGTTAGGGAGGAAAATGGTAGTGCAGTTAGGGAGCCAGAGGATATGGTCAGGGTGACAGCTGGTCATTTCCAAGGTTTATTTAAGGAGAAGGGGAAATAGATGTAGATGAAACAGGAAATGTGTTTTCAGAACACTTGTCAGGCGGTTGCGGAGGACATTGAGAAGCGATGGAGGCCCGAGATCTCACTAGAAAGAGGTTGAGAGCAGCTCTTACGGAGGATCGGGAACAGGGAAGGTGCCTGGGATGGATGGGCTGCCGGCTGAGTTTTATCTCAAGTTTTGGGGTATACTTGGACCAGTGGTCCTCAGAAGTCTCAGAAGGCCATCCTTGAGAGCGGAGATGCAGGGGATCAGCTAATAATGGCTGTTGGTGTGCTGTCACTTTTATGCTAAGAAGGGGAACTGGTAGCAGACCTTGGCATCTGGCGGCCGTTGACCATGCTGTGTTTGTAGATTACAAGCTACTTGCAAAGGTTTAGCAGACCGGTTCGCGCACAGCAGCCCTTCCCTATTCGTGGTCATGAGAGGATCAGGCAACGTCGCGGTGCATGAGGGCCGCTCTATTCAGATGGAACCTGCAGTTAATCCCGGGACTCCCTCGCATGGGTCATGAAGACAGAAGGACTGCCTATGTGGTGACGCAGCGCTAGATCAGGCGAAAGCCGCATACCGGTCAAGCGTGAGATAGATCATTTTATTACAGAGTGTTAGGTCGATTAGGATTGGGGAGAAGTTTTATAGGACGGATTCGTGCATTGCATGTAACGGAGGCGGGGTTGCACAGCAGTTAGTGCATGTCGTCCCACTTGGGTGGCGTTTTGACCCTCGCGTCTGGGGTCAGGCGGAGGTGCCACTCTGTCAAGCTCTCCTCTTGCGTTCTGTGCAGCACTTCGGAGCCTCTCGGGAAGCTTGCCATTAGGAGCGAGACACTGGGGGTGGAAGGTTCTGCTGATCCTGGAGGTGGTGGGCTGCGTGTTAAGATGGCGTGCGACGACACTTCCTTGCTGTTGTGCAGGACTCTGTGCCCTGACAAGGTCCCTTGCCATCTTTGGGGATTTCACCCCGGCGTTGGGGGCAGTTCTGAACCATGCAAAGTCTTCAGTCCAGAAGTTTTCGGAAGATGGCGCGGTAGAACGGATGTGCCTGGGGGGTTATCTCTCTGTGAGGGGGCCCTGAGGATTCTCGGGGTCCATTTTGGGAACCTCCGGCTCAGCGACACTAAACTGGAACATGCGTATCGCAGTGGTACAGAGGAAGCTAGCAATGTGGAAAGCTAGGTATTTGTCTTTTAGCAGGCAAAGTCCTGGTCCTAAAGGTGGATGTGTTGCCGTCTCTTTGTATTTGGCATACATCTATCCATTGCCGGCTTGTCTGAGGAGGCTCTAGCGAGGCTTGTGTTTCAGTTTATGTGGAGTGACAGGTGCGGGTGGTCGCGAGGGCACGCATGATCATGTCCCATCGGGGAGGGAGGTAAGGGGGGTACCACATTTCCCCCCTCAAGCTGGACACACAATTTTGTGTTTCTTTCTTGTTAGCGGAGCTTGCTCAGCCAGTGATACACCCGTAAATCCGGTTACACTCCTGCGGGCATTTGCTGTATCAGGCGAGAAGCATAATGGTGTGGTCTAACACGGGTCCTCAGGCGGAACGGCTGCCGTGGCACTTTGGTCATGCGGCCAAGTGGCTGCGTCCGCACCCCTGAGGTTGAAGTTGCCCGAGTAGGTTTAGATCATGGGCTTACCTGTGCGAGGAGGTCAGAAAGGCAGAGGAGGTCCGGCGCCTGTGAGTGGGCATCTGGAAGAAGTGGTCTGGGAGGGGAGTGCAGGCGTGGGGTCTGGACAACAAGGCTCAAGGACCTGAATTGGTTGAGCCTGCATAAGTGTTTGCGCAGTGCGTTCACGCTCTGTACCGGTATAGTTTCAGGCTGCATTCCCCCACCTGTCCAAGATCCTCTTGTGGCAGGGGAGGTGGCTGTGCGCCATGTCTTTTGGGACTGTGCCTTTGCCGGAGGTAGCATGGGCTGGAGCTGCACGGGTGTTTGTTAGGTTTGGTGAGGGGATTCTGTATTGACGTGGGCCAGGTTAGAGAGGGGGGTGTAGGGAGAGCGAGGAGGGACGGATAGGGACAGGTTTCTGCTACTGGCTATTGCTTATGAGTCTCTTTAAGCGGGGCTGTGGGAAGCAAGGCAGAACATGGTGAAGACAGGAGAGGGTGGGGGGTGGAAGGGATAGTGAGGAGAGTGGAAGGGGGTTTGAGGGGAGGGATGAAGAGGGAGGAGAGGAAGTGGGGGCAGCATGCTTTACTCTGGGAGAGATGGAAAGAGAGGAGTTCAGGGCTGGTGTCATTTAGATTTGTGAGAGGATGGAGTCGGAGATGGGGGGAGATAGGAAAGGTATTTTGTAGGGTGACGGGGAGGGGAAGATGCTCCCCTGAGGTTTTGTTTGGGGTTTATTTTTAGTTTAATTAATGTAATTAAAAATACCATTATTTGAGTATGTATGTAAATTATGAGTTGTAAAGAATGAATGGTATTGAAGATAATAAATTATTTTTTATAAAAAAATAAATAGGCTGTAATTAGATTTCACGTTCTGTTTTGTTGTTTTGTATTTATTAGTTATTTCTTGTATAGTTCCGTTTTTTCTTCTTTAACCTCCAGGTAATCAACAGCTGCATTTCAGTCATTTCTTGCGACAAACGAAGAACGCTGTTACAGAATCACCCACCACACGGATGAGCAGCGTGTTAACAGGCAGCTGGAGCAGCGAAGGGGGAGGACGTTATGGACAGCAGAGGCTTGGAGTATACGACGTGGGAAGAAATAGACAGGTGGGCGCCGACCCAGAGAGTGCCCGGGCCCGCCTGGGATTCGCTGGAGCAGTGCGAAAGAGGGCTATAGGAGAATGGAGTCGAAAGAAAAGACAAACGGCGGCGCAGAGCGCGAAACCCGAAAATCAGCCCCCAAAATTTATTGGGGGGTGGCTCAGAGGAGAGTGGTTGAGTCAGGAGACAGACCTGAGCCAGCTCTCCCTGTTTATCGTGAGGAGCCAAGGAGGAGACCAGAACCAGGTGTTGGAGGTGAAGCGAAGCAGAGACTGTGAAGGAGTTAATGGGGAAATTGGAGGAGAGAGTAATGAGGGAGTTGCTAGTTTGGTGCTTTAGGTACAAGATTCGTCCCATTGGGCATTTAGGGGATTTAATGGCACCTGGGTCAGCGCTCCCATACTAGTCTTGAGGTGCGTGTTAGTCGGCTGGTGAAAAATGTGCCAGCCTCACGCACTGGGCCTCCTGTGTACCTACCTAGCCTTTACGTCATGTGCCAGTCCTGCTCTCAGGCTCTCCAGTACACCTTCACGGTCCAGTCCATCCTGTGCCACCTTCACACACCAGTCCTCCGATGGCAGCTCCCGCACCAGGCTTCCTGTGCGTGTCCTCGATCCAGTACCACCAGTTCCAGTACCACGCACCAGGCCTTCAGTGCGCCTAGCCTGTTCAGCGCAGCCAGCGCTTTCTCCCTCTCCTGCGCTGTCGGAGTCTCCGCTGTCGCTCCGCCTGTTCAGCGCTATCAGAGCCTTTTCTCCTCTCCAGCGCTGCCGGAGCCTGCCTGTTCGGGCAGCCCAGAGCTGCCAGTCTGCATGGAGCAGCTAGCTGCCAGTCTGCATGGAGCAGCCAGTCAGTCTGCATGGAGGCAGCTGCCATTCTGCAAGGAGCTGTCAGTCTGCATGGAGCAGCTGGAGCAGCCATGGAGCAGCTAGAGCTGCCAGTCTGCATGGGGCAGCCAGATCAGTCTGCTTGGAGCAGCCAGAATCGCCAGTCTGCATGGAGTTGCCAGTCTACATGGAGTTGCCAGTCTGCATGGAGTTGCCAGTCTGCATGGAGTTGCCAGTCTGCATGGAGCTGCCAGTCTGCAAGGAGCTGCCGGTCTGCAAGGAGCTGCTAGTCTGCAAGGAGCTGCCAGTCTGCAAGCAGCTGCCAGTCGGCAAGGAGCTGCCAAAGCTGTTAGTCTGCATGGAACAGTCAGAGCTGTCAGTCTGCAAGAAGCCGCCAGAGCTGTCAATCTGCATGGAGCAGCCAGAGCCGCCAGTCAGCATGGAGCAGCCAGAGCCGTCAGTCAGCATGAAGCAGCCAGAGCCGTCAGTCTGCCAGACTCTTCCAGATCTGCCAGTCAGCCAGACTCTTCCAGATCTGCCAGTCAGCCAGACTCTTCCAGATCTGCCAGCCAGACTCTTCCAGATCTCAGCCAGACTCTTCCAGATCTGCCAGTCAGCCAGACTCTTCCAGATCTGCCAGTCAGCCAGACTCTTCCAGATCTGATCTGCCAGTCAGCAGACTCTTCCAGATCTGCCAGTCAACCAGACTCTTCCAGATCTGCCAGTCAGCCAGACTCTTCCAGATCTGCCAGTCAGCCAGACTCTTCCAGATCTGCTAGTCAGCAGACTCTTCCAGATCTGCCAGTCAGCCAGACTCTTCCAGATCTGCTAGTCAACCAGACTCTTCCAGATCTGCCAGTCAACCATACTCTTCCAGATCCGCGAGTCAACCAGACTCTTCCAGATCCGCCAGTCAGCCAGGATCTGCCAGAACTGCCAGCCAGCCAGGATCTGCCGGTTCAACTGCCTGGCTGGGCTTCCTCTCAGTGCTTCCTCTCAGTGCTGGGCTTCCTCTGTCCCAAGCTGCCCCTCTGAGCTGCCCCTCTGTCCCGAGCTGCCTCTCTGTCCCGAGCTGCCCCTCTGTCCCCGAGCTGCCCTTCTGTCCCGAGCTGCCCCTCAGTCAGTGGGGTTCTGGGTGAGGACTACTAGGCCATGGTCGGCGGCGGGGGTGGATTATCCCAGGACGTAGGGGAGGACCTATGACATTAATGGAGTGGGGTCACGTCCGAACAGGAACCGCCACCATGGACAGACACCCACCCGGACCCTCCCCTATGGTTTTGAGTGCGTCCGGGAGTCCCACCTTAGGGGGGGGGTTCTGTCACGCCTTAGTCATTGTATTTTGTGTTTTCGTTATATATTTGTTCAGGCCAGGGTGTGATAATAATATAATAATAATATACCATCAATAGAGTAGTCACTAATATAAATATAATATACCATCAGTGGGGAAGTCACTAATATAATAATATACCATCAGTAGGGTAGTTACTAATATAATAATATACCATCAGTATGGTAGTCACTAATATCATAATATTGTCAGGACCCGGTTTCGAACCTGGGTCTCCGGAGTGAGAAATAGTCACTTAACCAACTGAGCCACGAATAGACAGCAGAACCCAGAAGATGAGGCAGACACAGCAGTACTTAAGACGGTGTATTTAATAAAGAAAAAATCCTAAAATGCAAAAAATGGCAAATCCAAAGGTGGTAGGAAAAACACAAAAAGACCTCAAAAGAAACTCACCAAAAAATAAACAAAAACAAAAAACAGAATACCACAAGAACTTCACCCGGAATCGACAAGAGTACACAGAACACTAGGGCAGGGTGCTAACATACAAACACAGAGCACAGAACTGAGGGAAACAAAGGGTTTAAATACAATCAGGGGAAATGAGACAGGTGCAAATAATAATGGGGATCAAGGGAAAAACATAGGGACAAAAAGCACAATGGGGACATCTACTGACCAAAACCCGGAACAACCCTGGCCAAATCCTGACAGAATCCCCCCTAGGAACGGCTCCTGGCGTTCCTACCAGCTCTCTCAGGGTGGAGGGCCCTGAACTGACGAATGAGGTCCAGGGTCCAGGATGTCTTTGGCAGGAACCCAGGAGCGCTCCTCAGGACCGTAGCCTTCCCAGTCCACCAGATACTGCCAGGACCGCTGCACCCGGCGGGAATCCAGTATCCGGTGGACGGTATAAGCCGGCTGGCCTCCAATGACACGAGGCGGAGGGGAGGTCTGTCTGCCGGGACAAGGGGAGAAAAAACAACAGGTTTTAACAATGACACATGAAATGTGGGATTAATCTTAAGGGATCTGGGTAAGTGTAGGCGATAAGAAACTGGGTTAACTCTCCTGGCAACCTTGAAGGGACCGATGTATTTTGGGACAGCTTGCGAGACTCCACCCGTAGAGGTAAGTCTCTTGTGGAAAGCCAGACTCTCTGGCCGGGGCGCAGGAGTAGGCCCGGGACGGCGACGTCTGTTGGCTTGTTGTTGATACCTCTGTGAGAACGCATCAGATTAAAGACGGGTCTTCCTCCACATAAGCCGACAGCGTCTGACGAACCTCAAGGCTGAAGGCACTCTGACTTCTGCCTCCTGGTCCGGGGAACAATGGAGGAGCATAGCCAAACTGACACTCGTGCGGGGACATACCAGTGGAGGAGGAGCGCAAGGTGTTGTGCGCGTATTCGGCCCAAACAATAAAGGATGACCATGTGGACGGGTTGTCACGAGTCATACATCGGAGGGTGGTTTCCAGCTCTTGATTCATCCTCTCTGTTTGGCCGTTGGACTCCGGATGGTACCCTGAAGATAGACTGGCAGAAGCCCCCATGAGTTGGCAGAAGGCCTTCCAAAACCTTGAGGCGAACAGGGACCTCTGTCAGAAACCACATCTTGAGGAATGCCGAAGACTCGGAACACATGATTAATTACCAACTCAGCCGTTTCCTTTGCAGAAGGTAACTTAGTCAGAGGGACGAACCTGGCCGCCTTTGAAAACCTGTCGATTATGACTAGGATAGTAGTATTGCCATGGGATGGAGGAAGTCCAGTAATAAAGTCCAATGAGATATGGGACCAGGGTCTGTGGGGAACAGGTAAGGGTGAAAGGAGTCCTTGAGGGCGGAGGTGAGAAGATTTGCCCTGGCAGCACAGGGCAGGCATTGACGAAAGTGGCAACGTCTTCTCTTATGGTAGGCCACCAGAACTTACGCTGGATGAACTCCAAGGTGCGACCTACGCCCGGATGACAGGTGAGGCGAGAGGAGTGCCCCCACAGAAGGACCTGAGTCCTCACTGCCTTGGGGACAAACAACCGATTGGCAGGGCCTCCTTTAGGGTCCGGTTCGCTAGCTTGAGCACGTCTCACGGTATCCTCAACTTGCCACGAGATCGGAGCCACAATCTTAGCAGCAGGAAGGACAGGCATGTCCGTGTCATCTCGAATGGCAGGAGCGTAGACTCGGGACAGGGCATCCGGTTTGAGATTCTTCGACCCGGGCCGATAGGTGAGGATAAACTGGAATCGATTGAAGAAAAGAGACCATCTAGCTTGTCTAGAGTTCAATCGCTTCGCCTGCTGGATATACTCCAGATTTTTGTGGTCCGTAAGCACTTGAAACGGGTGAGAAGCCCCCTCGAGCCAGTGTCTCCATTCCTTCAATGCCATCTTAACCGCTAGGAGTTCACGATCCCCACATCGTAGTTCCTCTCAGTCGGGTAAGCCGGTGTGAGAAGAAAGCGCACGGATGAAGCTTCTTGTCTTCACCCCTCTGAGACAGGACAGCTCCAACACCAACCTCTGATGCGTCTACCTCCACCACAAATGGTTCATCCGTAGTCGGTAGTATCAGGATGGGAGCAGAGAGACGCGCTGCTTGAGTCCTTGGAAGGCCGTCTCAGCTTCTCTTCCCCACAAAAACCTTGCATTGCCACCTTTGGTTAAAGCTGAGAGGAGCTGCCACCAAACTGAAGTTCTTGATGAACTTGCGGTAAAAGTTTGTGAAGCCCAGGAAACGCTGAACATCCTTAACGGATTTGGGGTGGGCCAATCCGCTACCGCCCCTACCTTCCTAGGGTCCATTTGAACTCGACCGGGTTCCACTACAAATCCCAGGAATTGTACTCGGGATGAATGGAATTCACATTTTTCCGGCTTAACGTACAGATGGCTGTCCAGGAGGCGTTTGAGTACTTGTCTGACATGCTTAGTGTGTTCTTGAAGGGAGCTCAAAAGATGAGGATGTCATCCAAGTAAACGAACACAAATATGTTAAGCATATCCCTAAGCACATCGTTTATGAGCGCTTGGAACACCGCTGGGGGCGTTGGTCAGACGAAGGGCATCACCAAGTATTCATAGTGACCAGTAAGGCGTGTTGAAAGCGGGTCTTCCACTCGTCACCAGGTCTGATCCGCACAAGATGGTATGCGTTCCGCAGGTCAAGCTTAGTGAAAACAACTGCTTCCTGGAGCAGCTCGAAGGCTGTGGCCATAAGGGGTAGCGGGTAACGGTTACGGACGGTTATGTCATTGAGTCACCGGTAGTCGATGCAAGGGCGTAATCCACCATCTTTCTTGGCCACAAAGAAAAACCCTGCTCCCCGCCGGGGAGGTTGATGGACGCATGAGGCCTGCTTCCAGAGAGTCCTTGATGTAGGTATCCATAGCAGCTCGTTCGGGTGGATATAGGGAAAAGATCCGACCCCTGGGGGGCAAGTGCCCGGAAACAGGTCGATGGGGCAATCGTAAGATCTATGGGGTGGTAGCATGGTGGCCCTCTGTTTGCTAAACACCAGTTTGAGGTCATGGTAACACTCGGGAACTCGGGTCAGGTCGATGGATTCTAAAGACTCGGGAGTAGAACTCGGGGAATTCTGGAAAATACAAGTAGCTTGGCACGTAGGACCCCACTGCTTGATAGTGCCCACAGACCAGTCGATGTGAGGGTTATGGCTGTGAAGCCAGGGGTATCCAAGGACGAGAGGGAACTCGGAACAGGAGATCAAATGAAAGTTCATCAATTCCTGGTGTTGTGAAACTGAAAGTCTCAAGGAGGTAGTGACATGAGTGACAAGTCCAGATCCCAAAGGGCTTCCATCCAATGTAGTAACCCTCATGGGGTCACTTAGAGGTTCAGAGGGAACGCCATTCTCCTTCGCCCAGACACCATCCATGAAGTTACCTGCGGCTCCAGAGTCTACCAAGGCTTGAAGGTGAAGCTTGTGGTTGTCCCAGGAGAGGGTGACTGGAATGAGCAGACGGGAGTTGGACGGATGGGAGGAGGTTATGTTTCCCGTTACAGTTCCCCCGGTCTGTACGGGACAGAGCGTTTCCCTGGAGCCCGGGACACGTGGAACGGAAATGGCCCGGTTTGCCGCAATATAGACAGCGTCGCTCCCTCATCCGGCGGTCTCTCTCAGCCTGGGAGATGCGTCCAATCTGCATGGGTTCCGGTGGAGCCAGCGATGATAAAGGTGGGGACTCGGAGCTGGGACTGATAGGGGCTAGAGGTCTACGGTTGAGTTCTCTCTCTCTCAGACGCTGGTCAATGCGTGAGGCCAACTTGATCAGGGACTCGAGATTGTCCGGTGGTTCCCGAGTGGCCAGTTCATCTTGGATAGTGTCGGAAAGGCCTTTCAGAAAGCACACCGTGAGCGCCTCGTTGTTCCAGCCACTCGCTGCTGCCACCGTGCGGAACTGGATGGCATAGTCCGTCACGCTGCGCCAACCTTGATGGAGAGTCAGGAGCTGTTTGGCTGAGTCAGAACCACTGCTTGGGCCTTGAAACACTCGTTTGAATTCCTCAGCAAAGGCAGAGTAGCTGGCACAGCAGGAACTATGGGCATCCCACACAGCAGTAGCCCAGGCCAGGGCTTTTTCCGACAGCAGGGTGATGATATATGCGATCTTAGACCGGTCGGTGGGAACGGCGAGGGTTGCAGCTCAAGGAGAGAGAACATTGAGTGAGAAAGCCTTTACAAGCACTTGGATCACCTGAGAACCGTTGGGGAGGTGGAAGACGAGGTTCAGCCAGGGGGTTAACTGCCATGGGTACGTGAACCTGAGGTACTGGGACGGAAACTGTTGCCGGGGTAAGTCGATCAGATATTTGCTTAATGGAAGTCAGCATCTCCGACAGAAGATGAGAATGTCTAGCCATTAAGGCCTCTTGCTGAACCAGGGCGGCTTCGTGGCGTTGGACAGTCTCCTGGTGGTGGGACAGCGTGGCAAAAAGGTCCTGGGAACTGGCTGCCTCTGGGTTCATTTTGGCTCTGTGTTTCTGTCAGGACCCGGTTTTCGAACCTGGGTCTCCGGAGTGAGAAATAGTCACTTAACCAACTGAGCCACGAATAGACAGCAGAACCCAGAAGATGAGGCAGACACAGCAGTACTTAAGACGGTGTATTTAATAAAGAAAAAAATCCTAAAATGCAAAAAATGGCAAATCCAAAAGGTGGTAGGAAAAACACAAAAAGACCTCAAAAGAAACTCACCAAAAAATAAACAAAAACAAAAAACAGAATACCACAAGAACTTCACCCGAATCGACAAGAGTACACAGAACACTAGGGCAGGGTGCTAACATACAAACACAGAGCACAGAACTGAGGGAAACAAAGGGTTTAAATACAATCAGGGGAAAACGAGACACAGGTGCAAATAATAATGGGGATCAAGGGAAAAACATAGGGACAAAAAGCACAATGGGGACATCTACTGACCAAAACCCGGAACAACCCTGGCCAAATCCTGACAAATATACCATCAGTAGGGTAGTCACTAATATAATAATATACCATCAGTGGGGAAGTCACTAATATAATAATATACCATCAGTAGGGTAGTTACTAATATAATAATATACCATCAGTATGGTAGTCACTAATATCATAATATACCATCAGTAGGGTAGTCACTAATATAATAATATACCATCAGTAGGGTAGTCACTAATATAATAATATACCATCAGTAGGGTAGTTACTAATATAATAATGTACCATCAGTAGGGTAGTCACTAATATAATAATATACCATCAGTAGGGTAGTCACTAATATAATAATATACCATCAGTAGGGTAGTTACTAATATAATAATGTACCATCAGTAGGGTAGTCACTAATATAATAATATACCATCAGTAGGGTAGTCACTAATATAATAATATACCATCTGCAGGGTAATCACTATTGAAGTGTTCCTATTTTTTTTACACCCATACTGATTCAATCATTCATCACAACCTATTACAAAACATTTATTGGTACATTGGACCCACACCAGAGGCAGCTGGTTGAGTTTCTATAGACTTCAGTAGTACATTAGACCCACCCATCATAATGAGAATAATTTGTAATGGAAGATAATCTCACTTAAATCTCCAAATAACCCATTTTCTTTACAACAATTGAACAACTGAGACTGGGTGAATTACAACACATTTTTGTGGATATTAGTCATACAGATTAAAATGCAATAACCTCTGTCTGGAGCAGTATATTCATCTTTTCATTCAGATATGTTGTTGTTTTGTGTTTGAATAGAGCGTCAACAACACCTGTGCTCAAATACTATTTGAAATCTTTCAAATAGTTTGAGCGTTTGCTCTATCCTCGTTCAAGTTCCAGATGGGGGTGTGTTGCAGTTTACTGACTGACTATTCAATTGGTTTCATAGTGCCAAGAATACTTAATCAAGCCCAGCTAACTTATTTGAAAGGATTTCAAATAGTACTTGAACCCGGATCTGGCACGGGTCCATTTGAACTGAGTATAGGTATTTCCTCAATATGACCAGACTGGGTTTTTGCATTGGAAAACATATTCCTCAATTGTTTAATGATCAATTGTGTGTTTCACCAGTGTTAGAATACACGTTCAACCTGGCAGCTGAGGAAGACCTGGCAGCTGAGAAAGACCTGGCAGCTGAGAAAGAGTCGGCAGCTGAGAAAGACCTGGCAGCTGAGAAAGACCAGGCTGAGAAAGAGGGGGCAGCTGAGAAAGAGGGGCAGCTGAGAAAGACCTGGCAGCTGAGAAAGAGGGGGCAGCTGAGAAAGACCTGGCAGCTGAGAAAGACCTGGCAGCTGAGAAAGAGGGGGCAGCTGAGAAAGACCTGGCAGCTGAGAAAGAGGGCAGCTGAGAAAGACCTGGCAGCTGAGAAAGACCTGGCAGCTGAGAAAGAGGGGGCAGCTGAGAAAGAGGGGGCAGCTGAGAAAGACCTGGCAGCTGAGAAAGAGGGGGCAGCTGAGAAAGACCTGGCAGCTGAGAAAGAGGGGGCAGCTGAGAAAGAGGGGGCAGTTGAGAAAGACCTGGCAGCTGAGAAAGAGGGGGCAGCTGAGAAAGACCTGGCAGCTGAGAAAGAGGGGGCAGCTGAGAAAGAGGGGCAGCTGAGAAAGAGGGGGCAGCTTAGAAAGAGGGGGCAGCTGAGAAAGAGGGGGCAGCTGAGAAAGAGGGGGCAGCTGAGAAAGAGGGGGCAGCTTAGAAAGAGGGGCAGCTGAGAAAGAGGGGGCAGCTGAGAAAGAGGGGGCAGCTGAGAAAGAGGGGGCAGCTGAGAAAGAGGGGGCAGCTGAGAAAGAGGGGGCAGCTGAGAAAGACCTTCATTCATAGGTACAGTGCATCTCTTTGTCCTTTTATACAGGATGTTGCACTAGACTAGAGTCTATGTAGTTACAGGACTCCATAATCTTTGGCTGATTGTTCAAACCTGTTCCATGTTCATGTTGAAACTGTCCCTCTATTTCCTACATCCTCGATCTGTCCAGTGGCTGCTGGAAATGTGTTCACAACTCCAGTACACTAGGTTTGTATGAGTTTATAAGGATGCCCTTGGCCTCCTGAGTGGCACAGCAGTGCTCGAGGCATCACTACATCGCAGTGCTTGAGGCGCCACTACAGACCCGGGTTCTATCCCGGGCTGTGTCGCAGCCGTCCGTGACGGGGAGACCCATGAGGCGGCGTACAATTGGCCCAGCATCGTCAGAGTTAGGGGAGGGTTTGGCTGGCATGCCCTTGTCTCATCTCGCTTAGCGACTCCTTGTGGCAGCCGGGCGCACGCATGCTGACTTCAGGAGCCAGTTGTACAGTGTTTCCTAAGAAACATTAGTGCGGCTGGCTTCCGGGTTAAGTGAGCATTGTGTCGAGAAGCAGTGGGGCTTGGCAGGGCTGTGTTTCGGGGGATACATGGCTTTCCATCTTCGCCTCTCCTGAGTTCGTACGGGAGTTGCGGCAATGGGACAAGACTGGAACTACCAATTGGGGAGAAAAAGAGGAATAAGTACACACACACAAAAACATTGCTCTTCAGTTTGTGAGTATTGTAGCAGCCTGACAGAGCCAACCCTGCACCTGACAGAGCTAACACTGCACAGGATAGAGCCAACCCTGAACCTGACAGAGCCAACCCTGCACCTGACAGAGCCAACCCTGCACCTGACAGAGTCAACCCCGCACCTGACAGAGCCAACCCTGCTCCTGGTAAACTAAAACGTTAATAGCAGCAAACCCATGGTTGAATTAATACAGGATATGACCATGGTTTTATGTTTTTGGTTGGATGGTTTGTATTACAGTCCAGAGAGCCATAGAGATGACTGTCTGCATGCCTCTGGAAGGTCTAGTCAGTCACAGTAGGAAGCATATAATCTGCAGCACACACCTTCCTCTAGGCTCCGTGTCCCTCTCACCTCCACAGAGAAATCCTGTAAAGGCTTGTTAAAATGCATACAGGTGTTTATGGACTTGTGTGTTTACATGGCAACATACAGATGTTTATGGACGTCTTCATTTAGCAGGCAACATACAGGTGTTTATGGACGTGTGTGTTTACATGGCAACATACAGGTGTTTATGGACGTGTGGGTTTACGTGGCAACATACAGGTGTTTATGGACGTGTGTGTTTACGTGGCAACATACAGGTGTTTATGGACGTGTGTGTTTACATGGCAACATTCAGGTGTTTATGGACTTGTGTGTTTACGTGGCAACATACAGGTGTTTATGGATGTGTGTGTTTACGTGGCAACATATAGGTGTTTATGGACTTGTGTGTTTACGTGGCAACATACAGGTGTTTATGGACTTGTGTGTTTACGTGGCAACATACAGGTGTTTATGGACTTGTGTGTTTACATGGCAACATTCAGGTGTTTATGAACTTGTGTGTTTACGTGCCAACATACAGGTGTTTATGGATGTGTGTGTTTACGTGGCAACATACAGGTGTTTATGGATGTGTGTGTTTACGTGGCAACATATAGGTGTTTATGGACGTGTGTGTTTACATGGCAACATACAGGTGTTTATGGACTTGTGTGTTTGCGTGGCAACATACAGGTGTTTATGGATGTGTGTGTTTACATGGCAACATACAGGTGTTTATGGACTTGTGTGTTTACGTGGCAACATACAGGTGTTTATGGACTTGTGTGTTTACATGGCAACATAGAGGTGTTTATGGACTTGTGTGTTTACATGGCAACATACAGGTGTTTATGGACTTGTGTGTTTACATGGCAACATTCAGGTGTTTATGGATGTGTGTGTTTACATGGCAACATACTGTTGTTTATGGACTTGTGTGTTTACGTGGCAACATACAGGTGTTTATGGACGTGTGTGTTTACATGGCAACATACAGGTGTTTATGGACTTGTGTGTTTACGTGGCAACATACAGGTGTTTATGGACTTGTGTGTTTACATGGCAACATTCAGGTGTTTATGGACTTGTGTGTTTACGTGGCAACATACAGGTGTTTATGGATGTGTGTGTTTACGTGGCAACATACAGGTGTTTATGGACTTGTGTGTTTACATGGCAACATTCAGGTGTTTATGGACTTGTGTGTTTACGTGGCAACATACAGGTGTTTATGGATGTGTGTGTTTACGTGGCAACATACAGGTGTTTATGGACTTGTGTGTTTACGTGGCAACATACAGGTGTTTATGGACTTGTGTGTTTACGTGGCAACATACAGGTGTTTATGGACTTGTGTGTTTACGTGGCAACATACAATTGTTTATGGACGTGTGTGTTTACGTGGCAACATACAGGTGTTTATGGACGTCTTCATTTAGCAGGCAACATACAGGTGTTTATGGACGTCTTCATTTAGCAGGCAACATACAGGTGTTTATGGACTTGTGTGTTTACGTGGCAACATACAGGTGTTTATGGACTTGTGTGTTTACGTGGCAACATACAGGTGTTTATGGACTTGTGTGTTTACGTGGCAACATACAGGTGTTTATGGACTTGTGTGTTTACATGGCAACATTCAGGTGTTCATGGACTTGTGTGTTTACGTGGCAACATACAGGTGATTATGGACTTGTGTGTTTACGTGGCAACATACAGGTGATTATGGACTTGTGTGTTTACGTGGCAACATACAGGTGTTTATGGACTTGTGTGTTTACGTGGCAACATACAGGTGATTATGGACTTGTGTGTTTACGTGGCAACATACAGGTGTTTATGGACTTGTGTGTTTACGTGGCAACATACAGGTGTTTATGGACTTGTGTGTTTACGTGGCAACATACAGGTGTTTATGGACGTGTGTGTTTACGTGGCAACATACAGGTGTTTATGGACGTGTGTGTTTACGTGGCAACATACCGGTGTTTATGGACTTGTGTGTTTACGTGGCAACATACAGGTGTTTATGGACTTGTGTGTTTACGAGGCAACATACAGGTGTTTATGGACGTGTGTGTTTACGTGGCAACATACAGGTGTTTATGGACGTGTGTGTTTACGTGGCAACATACCGGTGTTTATGGACTTGTGTGTTTACGTGGCAACATACAGGTGATTATGGACTTGTGTGTTTACGTGGCAACATACAGGTGTTTATGGACTTGTGTGTTTACGTGGCAACATACAGGTGATTATGGACTTGTGTGTTTACGTGGCAACATACAGGTGTTTATGGACTTGTGTGTTTACATGGCAACATACAGGTGTTTATGGACTTGTGTGTTTACGTGGCAACATACAGGTGTTTATGGACGTGTGTGTTTACGTGGCAACATACAGGTGTTTATGGACGTGTGTGTTTACGTGGCAACATACCGGTGTTTATGGACTTGTGTGTTTACGTGGCAACATACAGGTGTTTATGGACTTGTGTGTTTACGAGGCAACATACAGGTGTTTATGGACGTGTGTGTTTACATGGCAACATACAGGTGTTTATGGACTTGTGTGTTTACGTGGCAACATACAGGTGTTTATGGACTTGTGTGTTTACGTGGCAACATACAGGTGTTTATGGACTTGTGTGTTTACATGGCAACATTCAGGTGTTTATGGACTTGTGTGTTTACGTGGCAACATACAGGTGTTTATGGATGTGTGTGTTTACGTGGCAACATATAGGTGTTTATGGACTTGTGTGTTTACGTGGCAACATACAGGTGTTTATGGACTTGTGTGTTTACGTGGCAACATACAGGTGATTATGGACTTGTGTGTTTACGTGGCAACATACAGGTCTTTATGGACTTGTGTGTTTACGTGGCAACATACAGGTGTTTATGGACTTGTGTGTTTACGTGGCAACATACAGGTGTTTATGGATGTGTGTGTTTACGTGGCAACATACAGGTGTTTATGGATGTGTGTGTTTACGTGGCAACATATAGGTGTTTATGGACTTGTGTGTTTACGTGGCAACATTCAGGTGTTTATGGACTTGTGTGTTTACGTGGCAACATACAGGTGTTTATGGACTTGTGTGTTTACATGGCAACATACAGGTGTTTATGGACTTGTGTGTTTACGTGGCAACATACAGGTGTTTATGGACGTGTGTGTTTACGTGGCAACATACAGGTGTTTATGGACGTGTGTGTTTACGTGGCAACATACAGGTGTTTATGGACGTGTGTGTTTACATGGCAACATACAGGTGTTTATGGACTTGGGTGTTTACGTGGCAACATACAGGTGTTTATGGACTTGTGTGTTTACGTGGCAACATACAGGTGTTTATGGACTTGTGTGTTTACATGGCAACATTCAGGTGTTTATGGACTTGTGTGTTTACGTGGCAACATACAGGTGTTTATGGACTTGTGTGTTTACGTGGCAACATACAGGTGTTTATGGATGTGTGTGTTTACGTGGCAACATACAGGTGTTTATGGACTTGTGTGTTTACGTGGCAACATACAGGTGTTTATGGACTTGTGTGTTTACGTGGCAACATACAGGTGTTTATGGACTTGTGTGTTTACGTGGCAACATACAGGTGTTTATGGATGTGTGTGTTTACGTGGCAACATATGGGTGTTTATGGACGTGTGTGTTTACATGGCAACATTCGGGTGTTTATGGACTTGTGTGTTTACGTGGCAACATACAGGTGTTTATGGACTTGTGTGTTTACGTGGCAACATACAGGTGTTTATGGACTTGTGTGTTTACGTGGCAACATACAGGTGTTTATGGACGTGTGTGTTTACGTGGCAACATACAGGTGTTTATGGACGTGTGTGTTTACGTGGCAACATACAGGTGTTTATGGACTTGTGTGTTTACGTGGCAACATACAGGTGTTTATGGACTTGTGTGTTTACGTGGCAACATACAGGTGTTTATGGACTTGTGTGTTTACGTGGCAACATACAGGTGTTTATGGACTTGTGTGTTTACGTGGCAACATACAGGTGTTTATGGACGTGTGTGTTTACGTGGCAACATATAGGTGTTTATGGACGTGTGTGTTTACGTGGCAACATACAGGTGTTTATGGACTTGTGTGTTTACGTGGCAACATACAGGTGTTTATGGACTTGTGTGTTTACATGGCAACATACAGGTGTTTATGGACTTGTGTGTTTACATGGCAACATACAGGTGTTTATGGACTTGTGTGTTTACATGGCAACATTCAGGTGTTTATGGACTTGTGTGTTTACGTGGCAACATACAGGTGTTTATGGATGTGTGTGTTTACATGGCAACATACAGGTGTTTATGGACTTGTGTGTTTACATGGCAACATTCAGGTGTTTATGGACTTGTGTGTTTACGTGGCAACATACAGGTGTTTATGGATGTGTGTGTTTACGTGGCAACATATAGGTGTTTATGGACTTGTGTGTTTACGTGGCAACATACAGGTGTTTATGGACTTGTGTGTTTACGTGGCAACATACAGGTGTTTATGGACTTGTGTGTTTACGTGGCAACATACAGGTGTTTATGGACTTGTGTGTTTACGTGGCAACATTCAGGTGTTTATGGACTTGTGTGTTTACGTGGCAACATACAGGTGTTTATGGACTTGCGTGTGTTTACGTGGCAACATATAGGTGTTTATGGACTTGTGTGTTTACGTGGCAACATACAGGTGTTTATGGACTTGTGTGTTTACGTGCCAACATACAGGTGTTTATGGACTTGTGTGTTTACGTGGCAACATACAGGTGTTTATGGACTTGTGTGTTTACGTGGCAACATACAGGTGTTTATGGACTTGTGTGTTTACGTGGCAACATTCAGGTGTTTATGGACTTGTGTGTTTACGTGGCAACATACAGGTGTTTATGGATGTGTGTGTTTACGTGGCAACATATAGGTGTTTATGGACTTGTGTGTTTACGTGGCAACATACAGGTGTTTATGGACTTGTGTGTTTACCTGGCAACATACAGGTGTTTATGGACTTGTGTGTTTACATGGCAACATTCAGGTGTTTATGGACTTGTGTGTTTACATGGCAACATACAGGTGTTTATTGACTTGTGTGTTTACTTGGCGACATACAGGTGTTTATGGACGTGTGTGTTTACGTGGCAACATACAGGTGTTTATGGACGTGTGTGTTTACGTGGCAACATATAGGTGTTTATGGACGTGTGTGTTTACGTGGCAACATACAGGTGTTTATGGACTTGTGTGTTTACGTGGCAACATACAGGTGTTTATGGACTTGTGTGTTTATGTGGCAACATACAGGTGTTTATGGACGTGTGTGTTTACATGGCAACATACAGGTGTTTATGGACTTGTGTGTTTACATGGCAACATACAGGTGTTTATTGACTTGTGTGTTTACTTGGCGACATACAGGTGTTTATGGACGTGTGTGTTTAAGTGGCAACATACAGGTGTTTATGGACGTGTGTGTTTATGTGGCAACATACAGGTGTTTATGGACTTGTGTGTTTACGTGGCAACATACAGGTGTTTATGGACTTGTGTGTTTACGTGGCAACATACAGGTGTTTATGGACTTATGTGTTTACGTGGCAACATACAGTTGTTTATGGACTTATGTGTTTACGTGGCAACATACAGTTGTTTATGGACGTCTTCATTTAGCAGGCAACATATTGTTGTTTATGGACGTGTGTGTTTACATGGCAACATACAGGTGTTTATGGACTTGTGTGTCTATGTGGCAACATACAGGTGTTTATGGACTTGTGTGTTTACATGGCAACATACAGGTGTTTATGGACTTGTGTGTTTACGTGGAAACATACAGGTGTTTATGGACGTGTGTTTACGTGGCAACATACAGGTGTTTATGGACGTGTGTGTTTACGTGGCAACATACAGGTGTTTATGGACTTGTGTGTTTACGTGGCAACATACAGGTGTTTATGGACTTGTGTGTTTACGTGGCAACATACAGGTGTTTATGGACTTGTGTGTTTACATGGCAACATACAGGTGTTTATGGACTTGTGTGTTTACCTGGCAACATACAGGTGTTTATGGACGTGTGTGTTTACCTGGCAACATATAGGTGTTTATGGACGTGTGTGTTTACGTGGCAACATACAGGTGTTTATGGACGTGTGTGTTTACGTGGCAACATATAGGTGTTTATGGACGTGTGTGTTTACGTGGCAACATATAGGTGTTTATGGACGTGTGTGTTTACGTGGCAACATACAGGTGTTTATGGACGTGTGTGTTTACATGCCAACATACAGGTGTTTATGGACTTGTGTGTTTACATGGCAACATACAGGTGTTTATGGACTTGTGTGTTTACATGGCAACATACAGGTGTTTATGGACTTGTGTGTTTATGTGGCAACATACAGGTGTTTATGGACTTGTGTGTTTACGTGGCAACATACAGGTGTTTATGGACTTGTGTGTTTACGTGGCAACATACATGTGTTTATGGACGTGTGTGTTTACGTGGCAACATACAGGTGTTTATGGACTTGTGTGTTTACGTGGCAACATACAGGTGTTTATGGACTTGTGTGTTTACGTGGGAACATACAGGTGTTTATGGACTTGTGTGTTTACGTGGCAACATTCAGTTGTTTATGGACGTCTTCATTTTGCAGGCAACATACAGGTGTTTATGGACTTGTGTGTTTACGTGGCAACATACAGGTGTTTATGGACGTGTGTGTTTACGTGGCAACATACAGGTGTTTATGGACTTGTGTGTTTACGTGGCAACATACAGGTGTTTATGGACTTGTGTGTTTACGTGGCAACATACAGGTGTTTATGGACTTGTGTGTTTACGTGGCAACATACAGGTGTTTATGGATGTGTGTGTTTACGTGGCAACATACAGGTGTTTATGGACGTGTGTGTTTACGTTGCAACATACAGTTGTTTATGGACGTGTGTGTTTACGTGCCAACATACAGGTGTTTATGGACTTGTGTGTTTACGTGGCAACATACAGGTGTTTATGGACTTGTGTGTTTACGTGGCAACATACAGGTGTTTATGGACTTGTGTGTTTACGTGGCAACATACAGGTGTTTTTGGACTTGTGTGTTTACGTGGCAACATACAGGTGTTTATGGACTTGTGTGTTTACATGGCAACCTTGCTGCACCTAAATCTACATTCCTTCTGCATTTTCATTTAAACAGGTAATTGAAACCCCTGGTACAGATGTCTTACAGCTATTACAACTTAGTTAGTGTGGAGGGAGTTTATAGGTTTTCTCTGAGGCAGAGAACTTTGTCTAATTCTGCTACATTAATACAGAAATACACTGAAGCGGGACAGAATCTGGAATATTGTGAATGAGGCATTTGACTGAACTATGCATTGTGTTACGCGTCATATCAGGACAAACAATGAAAGTTTAGATGCTGAATCATGTGAAATTGCATGTCATATTGTGTTGTCTGGTGTTTTTGCTAGCTAACGAGGGTTCTAAACCCATTTCCAAACCCATCAAACTGTAATAGATAGCACCACGGCAGAAAACACAATATTTGTCTTCATTGAAAATTGTCCCTAGCTTTGAAATCACGAGCCAATACAATCTCCTGTTTGTCCTGTCTGGTTTATAATACACTAGTTGAAGTCACTCGTCAAAACAATCTCCTCCCGTCTGTCCTGTCTGGTTAACTCTAATAAACATCTAGGTGCATATTTGCATGCTGAGTATTTTTCAAGTTTCCTTTCATTTGGCCTGAGACACTTGTTTTTGAAATATTTGATTATTTTTATTGTCATGTAGAGAATTCAACCCTCCCAAATATGCATATCTATCAATGTTTTTTTGTTCATAAGAGTGTCACAAATGTTCAAGTAGTCGTTCATATGACGTAAGACGCTCATTTATAATTCTAAAACTGCTGTTTAGACAAGCAGTCCAATCTGATTCTGATTCTGATCTTTTTTCCACTAATTGATCTTTTGAGCAATCACATCATATCTTCTCACATCAGACATTTGTCAGATGCTTATCTGATGGGTCAAAAGTCCACTTCAGTTTTCATGTATCGAATGAAAATCGAAAAGCTCAATGTTTTTCCATTGTATATTCAACTGTATCGATAGTTTTGTCACAAAAAACTGTTGAGTTAAATAGCGAATGTGCCTACTCTAGTCTTAGTACGTGCACTCTAGCCAACAGTGGTGAGATTATTATGGATAAGAGCGAGAATATTTGTATTTGTCAAAAGACCCTATGGGACTTCCAATCACAGCTGGTTTCGGTACAGCCTGTAATTGAACCAAATCAAATCAAAAATCAAATCAAATGTATTTGTCACATACACATGGTTAGCAGATGTTAATGCGAGTGTAGCGAAATGCTTGTGCTTCTAGTTCCGACAATGCAGTAATAACCAACAAGTAATCTAACTAACAATTCCTAAACTACTGTCTTATACACAGTGTAAGGGGATAAAGAATATGTACATAAGGATATATGAATGAGTGATGGTACAGAGCAGCATAGGCAAGATACAGTAGATGGTATCGAGTACAGTATATACATATGAGATGAGTATTTAAACAAAGTGGCATAGTTAAAGTGGCTAGTGATACATGTATTACATAAGGATGCAGTCGATGATATAGAGTACAGTATATACGTATGCATATGAGAAGAATAATGTAGGGTAAGTAACATTATATAAGGTAGCATTGTTTAAAGTGGCTAGTGATATATTTACATCATTTCCCATCAATTCCCATTATTAAAGTGGCTGGAGTTGAGTCAGTGTCAGTGTGTTGGCAGCAGCCACTCAATGTTAGTGGTGGCTGTTTAACAGTCTGATGGCCTTGAGATAGAAGCTGTTTTTCAGTCTCTCGGTCCCAGTGGCTCGGGTGGTTGATGTCCTTGATGATCTTTATGGCCTTCTTGTAACATCGGGTGGTGTAGGTGTCCTGGAGGGCAGGTAGTTTGCCCCCGGTGATGCGTTGTGCAGACCTCACTACCCTCTGGAGAGCCTTACGGTTGAGGGCGGAGCAGTTGCCGTACCAGGCGGTGATACAGCCTACCAGGATGCTCTCGATTGTGCATCTGTAGAAGTTTGTGAGTGCTTTTGGTGACAAGCCAAATTTCTTCAGCCTCCTGAGGTTGAAGAGGCGCTGCTGCGCCTTCTTCACGATGCTGTCTGTGTGAGTGGACCAATTCAGTTTGTCTGTGATGTGTATGCCGAGGAACTTAAAACTTTCTACTCTCTCCACTACTGTTTCCCGATGTGGATAGGAGGGTGTTCCCTCTGCTGTTTCCCGATATGGATAGGAGGGTGTTCCCTCTGCTGTTTCCCGATGTGGATAGGAGGGTGTTCCCTCTGCTGTTTCCCGATGTGGATAGGAGGGTGTTCCCTCTGCTGTTTCCCGATGTGGATAGGAGGGTGTTCCCTCTGCTGTTTCCCGATGTGGATAGGAGGGTGTTCCCTCTGCTGTTTCCCGATGTGGATAGGAGGGTGTTCCCTCTGCTGTTTCCCGATGTGGATAGGAGGGTGTTCCCTCTGCTGTTTCCCGATGTGGATAGGAGGGTGTTCCCTCTGCTGTTTCCCGATGTGGATAGGAGGGTGTTTCTGCTGTTTCCCGATGTGGATAGGAGGGTGTTCCCTCTGCTGTTTCCCGATGTGGATAGGAGGGTGTTCCCTCTGCTGTTTCCCGATGTGGATAGGAGGGTGTTCCCTCTGCTGTTTCCCGATGTGGATAGGAGGGTGTTCCCTCTGCTGTTTCCCGATGTGGATAGGAGGGTGTTCCCTCTGCTGTTTCCCGATGTGGATAGGAGGGTGTTCCCTCTGCTGTTTCCCGATGATGGATAGGAGGGTGTTCCCTCTGCTGTTTCCCGATGTGGATAGGAGGGTGTTCCCTCTGCTGTTTCCCGATGTGGATAGGAGGGTGTTCCCTCTGCTGTTTCCCGATGTGGATAGGAGGGTGTTCCCTCTGCTGTTTCCCGATGTGGATAGGAGGGTGTTCCCTCTGCTGTTTCCCGATGTGGATAGGAGGGTGTTCCCTCTGCTGTTTCCCGATGTGGATAGGAGGGTGTTCCCTCTGCTGTTTCCCGATGTGGATAGGAGGGTGTTCCCTCTGCTGTTTCCCGATGTGGATAGGAGGGTGTTCCCTCTGCTGTTTCCCGATGTGGATAGGAGGGTGTTCCCTCTGCTGTTTCCCTGCTGTTTCCCGATGTGGATAGGAGGGTGTTCCCTCTGCTGTTTCCCGATGTGGATAGGAGGGTGTTCCCTCTGCTGTTTCCCGATGTGGATAGGAGGGTGTTCCCTCTGCTGTTTCCCGATGTGGATAGGAGGGTGTTCCCTCTGCTGTTTCCCGATGTGGATAGGAGGGTGTTCCCTCTGCTGTTTCCCGATGTGGAGCTAGGAGGGTGTTCCCTCTGCTGTTTCCCGATGTGGATAGGAGGGTGTTCCCTCTGCTGTTTCCCGATGTGGATAGGAGGGGTTCCCTCTGTGTTTCCCGATGTGGATAGGAGGGTGTTCCCTCTGCTGTTTCCCGATATGGATAGGAGGGTGTTCCCTCTGCTGTTTCCCGATGCTGGATAGGAGGGTGTTCCCTCTGCTGTTTCCCGATGTGGATAGGAGGGTGTTCCCTCTGCTGTTTCCCGATGTGGATAGGAGGGTGTTCCCTCTGCTGTTTCCCGATGTGGATAGGAGGGTGTTCCCTCTGCTGTTTCCCGATGTGGATAGGAGGGTGTTCCCTCTGCTGTTTCCCGATGTGGATAGGAGGGTGTTCCCTCTGCTGTTTCCCGATGTGGATAGGAGGGTGTTCCCTCTGCTGTTTCCCGATGTGGATAGGAGGGTGTTCCCTCTGCTGTTTCCCGATGTGGATAGGAGGGTGTTCCCTCTGCTGTTTCCCGATGTGGATAGGAGGGTGTTCCTCTGCTGTTTCCCGATGTGGATAGGAGGGTGTTCCCTCTGCTGTTTCCCGATGTGGATAGGAGGGTGTTCCCTCTGCTGTTTCCCGATGTGGATAGGAGGGTGTTCCCTCTGCTGTTTCCCGATGTGGATAGGAGGGTGTTCCCTCTGCTGTTTCCCGATGTGGATAGGAGGGTGTTCCCTCTGCTGTTTCCCGATGTGGATAGGAGGGTGTTCCCTCTGCTGTTTCCCGATGTGGATAGGAGGGTGTTCCCTCTGCTGTTTCCCGATGTGGATAGGAGGGTGTTCCCTCTGCTGTTTCCCGATGTGGATAGGAGGGTGTTCCCTCTGCTGTTTCCCGATGTGGATAGGAGGGTGTTCCCTCTGCTGTTTCCCGATGTGGATAGGAGGGTGTTCCCTCTGCTGTTTCCCGATGTGGATAGGAGGGTGTTCCCTCTGCTGTTTCCCGATTGGATAGGAGGGTGTTCCCTCTGCTGTTTCCCCGATGTGGATAGGAGGGTGTTCCCTCTGCTGTTTCCCGATGTGGATAGGAGGGTGTTCCCTCTGCTGTTTCCCGATGTGGATAGGAGGGTGTTCCCTCTGCTGTTTCCCGATGTGGATAGGAGGGTGTTCCCTCTGCTGTTTCCCGATGTGGATAGGAGGGTGTTCCCTCTGCTGTTTCCCGATGTGGATAGGAGGGTGTTCCCTCTGCTGTTTCCCGATATGGATAGGAGGGTGTTCCCTCTGCTGTTTCCCGATGTGGATAGGAGGGTGTTCCCTCTGCTGTTTCCCGATGTGGATAGGAGGGTGTTCCCTCTGCTGTTTCCCGATGTGGATAGGAGGGTGTTCCAGGGTGTCTTTAGTGACTCCTCTAGCACTGAGATGCAGTGCCTTAGACCGCTGGGCCACTCAGTTACACTCAGATAATCCTTTTGCAGCCACGAGGCTGGCTGGTGATAACTATGATATCAGCAGGAGGATGGATGGTGTTAAATAACACCTATGTGAGAATGCTATTCAATGACTAAATGGCGGCAGGGTAGCCTAGAGGTTAGAGCATTGTGCTAGTAACCGGAAGGTTGCAAGTTCAAATCCCCGAGCTGACAAGGTACAAATCTGTCGTTCTGCCCCAGAACATGCAGTTAACCCACTGTTCCTAGGCCGTCATTGAAAACAAGAATTTGTTCTTAACTGACTTGCCTAGTTAAATAAAGGTAAAATAAAATAAAATTGACTACAGCTCAGGGTTCAACACCATAGTGCCCTCAAAGCTCATCATTCAGCTAAGGACCCTGGGACTAAACACCTCCCTCTGCAACTGGATCCTGGACTTCCTGATGGCTGCCCCCAGGTGGTGAGGGTAGGTAACAACACATCCTCCACGCTGATCCTCAACATAGGGGCCCATTTACATTACATTTACATTTAAGTCATTTGGCAGACGCTCTTATCCAGAGCGACTTACAAATTGGTGAATTCACCTTATGACATCCAGTGGAACAGCCACTTTACAATAGTGCATCTAAATCATTTAAGGGGGGGGGGGGGTGAGAAGGATTACTTTATCCTATCCTAGGGCCCCTCAGGGGTGCGTGCTCAGTCCCCTTTTGCACTGCCTCTTCACTCATGACTGCATGGCCAAGCACGACTCCAACATCATCATTAAGTTTGCAAATGACACAACAGTGATAGGAATCACCAACAACAACGAGACAGCCTGTAGGTAGGAGGTCAGAGACCTGGCCGTGTGAGGGAAGGACAACAACATCTCCCCCAACGTGATCAAGACAAAGGAGATGACTGTGGACTACAGAAAAAAGATGACTGAGCACATCCCCATTCTCATCGACGGGGCTGTAGTGGAGCAGGTTGAGCTTCAAGTTCCTTGGCATCCACATCACCAAAAAACTAACTTGGTCCAAGCACATCAAGACAGTCGTGAAGAGGAAAGGACAAAACCTAATCCCCCTCAGAAAACTGAAAAGATTTGGCATGGGTCCTCAGATCACTGCCTGGTATGACACCTGCTCGGCCTCCGACTGCAAGACAATACAGAGGGTAGTGCGAATGGCCCTGTACATTACTGGGGCCAAGCTTCCTGCTCTCGAAAACCTCTATACCAGGCGGTATCAGAGGAAGAACCTAAAAAATGGTCAAAGACTCCAGCCACCCAAGTCATAGACTTTTCTCTCTGCTACCGCACGGCAAGCGCCTAGTCTAAGTCCAAGAGGCTCCTGAACAGTTTTTACTCCCAAGCCATAAGACTCCTGAACATCTAATCAAATGGCCACCCAGACTATTTGCATTGACACCCCCCCTTCTATGCTGCTTCCGTCATTTCTGTTATCTATGCGTAGTCACTATAATAACTTGACCTACATGTACATATTACCTCAATTTCCTCGACACCCGCACCTTGACTCTAAACCGGTACCCCCTGTATATAGCCTCCACATTGACTCTGTACTGTAAAACCCTGTATATAGCCTCCACATTGACTCTGTACTGTAAAATCCTGCATATAGCCTCCACATTGACTTTGTACCGGTACCCCCTGTATATAGCCTCCACATTGACTCTGTACTGGTACCCCCTGTGTATAGCCTCCACATTGATTCTGTACCAGAACCCCCTGTATATAGCCTCCACATTGACTCTGTACCCGGTACCCCCAGTATATAGTCTCCACATTGACTCTGTACTGGTACCCCCTGTATATAGCCTCCACATTGACTCTGTACTGTAAAACCCTGTATATAGCCTCCACATTGACTCTGTACTGTAAAATCCTGCATATAGCCTCCACATTGACTTTGTACCGGTACCCCCTGTATATAGCCTCCACATTGACTCTGTACTGGTACCCCCTGTGTATAGCCTCCACATTGATTCTGTACCAGAACCCCCTGTATATAGTCTCCACATTGACTCTGTACCCGGTACCCCCAGTATATAGCCTCCACATTGACTCTGTACTGTAAAACCCTGTATATAGCCTCCACATTGACTCTGTACCGGTACCCCTGTATATAGCCTCCACATTGACTCTGTACCGGAACCCCCTGTATATAGTCTACACATTAACTCTGTATCGGTACCCCCTGTATATTGCCTCCTCATTGACTCTGTAGCGGTACCCCTTGTATATAGCCTCCACATTGACTCTGTACCGGTACCCCCAGTATATAGTCTCCACATTGACTCTGTACCGGTACCCCCCAGTATATAGCCTCCATATTGACTCTGTACCGGTACCCCCAGTATATAGTCTCCACATTGCTTCGGTACCGGTACCCCCCTGTGTATAGCCTCCACATTGACTCTGTACTGGTACCCCCTGTATATAGCCTCCACATTGACTCTGTACTGGTACCCCCTGTATATAGCCTCCACATTGACTCTGTAGCCTCCACATTGACTCTGTACTGGTACCCCCTGTATATAGCCTCCACATTGACTCTGTACTGGTACCCCCTGTATATAGCCTCCACATTGACTCTGTACTGGTACCCCCTGCATATAGCCTCCACATTGACTCTGTACCGGAACCCCCTGTATATAGTCTACACATTAACTCTGTACCGGTACCCCCTGTATATTGCCTCCTCATTGACTCTGTAGCGGTACCCCTTGTATATACCCTCCTCATTGACTCTGTACCGGTACCCCCTGTATATAGCCTCCACATTGACTCTGTACTGGTACCCCCTGCATATAGCCTCCACATTGACTCTGTACCGGAACCCCCTGTATATAGTCTACACATTAACTCTGTACTGGTACCCCCCTGTATATAGTCTCCACATTGACTCTGTACCGGTACCCCCCAGTATATAGCCTCCATATTGACTCTGTACCGGTACCCCCTGTATATAGCCTCCACATTGACTCTGTACCGGTACCCTCTGTATATAGCCTCCACATTGACTCTGTACCGGTACCCCTGTATATAGCCTCCACATTGACTCTGTACTGGTACCCCCTGTATATAGCCTCCACATTGACTCTGTACCGGAACCCCCTGTATATAGTCTACACATTAACTCTGTATCGGTACCCCCTGTATATAGCCTCCACATTGACTCTGTAACGGTACCCCCAGTATATAGCCTCCATATTGACTCTGTACCGGTACCCCCAGTATATAGTCTCCACATTGCTTCGGTACCGGTACCCCCTGTATATAGCCTCCACATTGACTCTGTACCGGTACCCCCTGTATATAGCCTCCACATTGACTCTGTACCAGTACCTCCTGTATTGGGCCTCCACATTGACTCTGTATCGGTACACCCTGTATATACCTCCACATTTACTCTGTACCGTAATACCCTGTATATAGCCTCCACATTGACTCTGTACCGTAATACCCTGTATATAGCCTCCACATTGACTCTGTACCGGTACCCCCTGTATATAGGCTCCACATTGACTCTGTACCGGTACACCCTGTATATAGCCTCCACATTGACTCTGTACCGGTACCCCCTGTATATAGCCTCCACATTGACTCTGTACTGTAGCACCCTGTATATAGTCTCCACATTGACTCTGTAACGTAATACCCTGTATATAGCCTCCACATTGACTCTGTATCGTAATACATTTACATTTACATTTAAGTCATTTAGCAGACGCTCTTATCCAGAGCGACTTACAAATTGGTGAATTCACCTTCTGACATCCAGTGGAACAGCCACTTTACAATACCCTGTATATAGCCTCCACATTGACTCTGTACCGTAATACCCTGTATATAGCCTCCACATTGACTCTGTATCGTAATACCCTGTATATAGCCTCCACATTGACTCTGTACCGTAATACCCTGTATATAGCCTCCACGTTGACTCTGTACCGTAATACCCTGTATATAACCCCACTATTGTTATTCACTGCTGCGCTTTAATTATTTGTTTTTCTTATCTCTTGCTTTTTGGGGGGTATTTCCTTAACTCTTTTTTTGCTTAAGCTTGTAAGTAAGCATTTCACTCTCAGGTCTACACCTGTTGTATTTGGCACATGTGACAAATATGATTTGATTTGATTTGTTAACTATGATATCAATGTCCATTTAGATGTGGAGAGAGAGAGAGGGAGGAAGAGCCCAGTACAGTAAAACCCTGCGGATCACTGTGTCCGTGTCTCAAACACCCTATTCCCTATATGGTGCACTACTTTTGACCGGAAGTAGTGCACTAAATAGGGTGCCATTTGGGATGCAATCTTTGTGAGTCCTGTGGGAAATCATGCTGTTGACTCTCCATCAGACAGCAGGGTCTGGTCTTCCAAATGGGTTGAATCAGAGCGCAGACACTCAGGTCACTGCTGCAGTATTGATTACCAATGGAAGACCAGACCACTCACTTTCATTCTTTATATCCCTCCTTCCTTCCCTTTCTCGATCTCTCTCTTTTTTTCTCTTTCTCTCTATCTTTCTCTTTCTCCCTCGCACGCAAGCGCGCACACACACACACACACACACACACACACACAAAGCTGACAAGCTGTCAGCGTGCAGTAGCACATGTGCAGGTTAATGGTTGGCTAGCCTAGAATTTTATCAACATAGTAGCACATGGGCAGGTTAATGGTTGGCTAGCCTAGCATGTTATCAACATAGTAGAACATGGGCAGGTTAATGGTTGGCTAGCCTAGCATGTTATCAACATAGTAGAACATGGGCAGGTTAATGGTTGGCTAGCCTAGCATGTTATCAACATAGTAGCACATGGGCAGGTTAATGGTTGGCTAGCCTAGCATGTTATCAACATAGTAGGCCATGGGCAGGTTACTTATTGGCTAGCCTGGTATGTTTTCAGCATGCTTATTTTGCCCCATAATACAGATGAACAAATACATATTTAAATTACTCTCATTAAATTACTCTAAATGACATGTTCTTTGCTGACTCTCTCATGATATAAAAACAACCACATAGCAACCACATAGCTATAGAGTTGAATGAAAGCAGAGGTTATCTAATTTGCCTGTCTAAACCCTCATTTAGGAGGCCTGTATTTTGGGGGCTTGGCTGGTGCTTGGCGCTGGTGCGGGCAAAACGCGGTGGGGTGTTTATTGAAGTCCTGAACCCGTTCTCCTCTCATTAAATTGATTTATAAGCTCAATAAGCCAAGCACCGGGCAGCAGGTGTGAAAGGCAGTGTGAGGAACTGAGCTAGATGACATCCATCAACTTGAGTAGGAGCAGCCCAGCCATCCTCCTCCTCAACCACACCAGATGTAGTCTGGCTCTGGCTGGCTGGCCTCTGGGCTGGAGCTGGTTGACCGCCTGCTCTCACATCTTTAACTCTGAGTCTCACCTCTGGAACTCCACAACTCTGGAACCCTTCCACACTGTTTGGAATATTTGTGCATCAGAGAATGATGTTTATGGTATATTTTTTGGGGGAGGGGGTAGATCAGATTTAATGCTGCAAATAGATTGTGGCTTCCATCAATTTAATTGTCTGCATGATTTCCAATCCCCCATATATGTATTTTGTAAATATACAGTGCATTTAGAAAGTATTCAGACCCCTTGAATTTTTCCACATTCTGTTAAGTTACAGCCAAATTTTAAAATTGATTAAATAAATAAAAATTCCCCTCATCAATCAACACACATCAACCCCAAAATGACAAAAATGAAAACAGGTTTTTAGAAATCATGCATCCTATTTCCTTTGATAATACTTGAGATGTTTCTACATCTTGATTGAAGCCACCTGTGGTAAATTCAATTGGTTGGACATTATTTGGAAAGGCACACATCTATGCAGTTGAAGTCTGAAGTTTACATACAATTAGGTTGGAGTAGTTAAAACTCATTTTTCAACCACTCTACACTTCATTTCTTGTTAACAAACTATAGTTTTGGCAAGTCGGTTAGAACATCTACTTTGTGCATCACACAAGTCATTTTTTGACAACTGTTTAAAGATAGATTATTTCAATTATAATTCACTGTATCATAATTCCAGTGGTCAGAAGTTTAAATACACTAAGTTGACTGTGTTGTTAAACAGCTTGGAAAATTCTAGAAAATGTCATGGCTTTAGAAGCTTCTGATAAGCTAATTGACATCATTTGAGTCAATTGGAGGTGTACCTGTGGATGTATTTCAAGGCCTACCTTAAAGCTCAGTGCCTATTTGCTTAACATCATGGGAAAATCAAAAGGAATCAGTCAAGACCTAAGAAAAAAATCATTGTAAACCTCCACCAGTCTGGTTTATCCTTGGGAGCAATTTCCAAATGCCTGAATGTGCCATTTTCATCTGTACAAACAATAGTACGCAAGTATAAACACCATGGGACCAGGCAGCCGTCATAACGCTCAGGAAGGAAACACGTTCTGTCTCCAAAGGTTTCTATATACACAGTAAAACGAGTCCTATGTCAACACAACTTGAAAGGCAGCTCAGCAAGGAAGAAGCCACTGCTCCAATACCGCCATAAAAAAAGCCAGACTACAGTTTGCAACTGCAAATGGGGACAAAGCTCGGAATTTTGGGGTGAAAATTTCCCTGCTCTGATGAAACAAAAATAAACAAACTGTTTATAGCAAACCGTTTTGCCATAATGACCATCGTTATGTTTGGAGGAAAAAGGGAGAGGCTTGCAAGCCGAAGAATACCATCCCAACCGTGAAGCACGGGGGTGGCAGCATCATGTTGTGGGGGTGCTTTGCTGCAGGAGGGACTGGTGCACTTCTCAAAATAGATGGCTTCATGAGGAAGCAAAATTATGTGGATATATTGAAGCAACATCTCAAGACATCAATCAGGAAGTTGAAGCTTAGTCGCGAATGGGTCTTTCAAATGGACAATGACCCCAAGCACACTTCCAAAGTTGTGGCAAAATGGCTTAAGGACAACAAAGTCAAGATATTGGAGTGGCCATCTCAATGCCCTGACCTCAATCCTATAGACAATGTTGTGGGCAGAGCTGAAAAAGCAAGGAGGCCTACAAACCTGACTCAGTTACACCAGCTCCGTCAGTAGGAATAGGCCAAAATTCACCCAACTTATTGTGGGAAGCTTGTGGAAGGCCACCCGAAATGTTTGACCCAAGTTAAACAATTTAAAGGCAATGCTACCAAATACTAATTGAGTGTATGGAAACCACTGGGATGTGATGAAAGAAATAAAAGCCGAAATAAATCATTCTCTCATACTATTATTCTGACATGGCTAAGGTGTATGTATACTTCCAACTTCAACTGTAACTTCCCGCAGTTGAGCAAAAACCAAGCCATGAGGTTAAAGGAATTGTCGGTAGAGTTCCCGAGACAGGATTGTGTCAAGGCACAGATCTTGGGAAGTGTACCAAAACAAGTCTGCAGCATTGAAGGTCCCCCAGAACACAGTGGCCTCCATCATTCTTAAATAGAAGAAGTTTGGAACCACCAAGACTCTTCCTAGAGCTGGCCGCCCTGCCAAACTGAGCAATCAGGGGTGAAGGGCCATGGTCAGTGAGGTGAAAAAAAACCCGATGGTCCCTCTGACAGAGCTCCAGAGTTCCTCTTTGGAGGTGGGAGTATCTTCCAGAAGGACAACCATCTCTGCAGCACTCCACCAATCAGACCTTTATAGTAGAGTGGCCAGACAAAGTCACTCCTCAGTAAAAGGCACATGACAGCCCACTTAGACCATGAGAAACTAGATTCTCTGGTTTGATGAAACCAAGATTGAAGGCTTTGGCCTGAATGTCAAGTGTCACGGCTGGAGGAAGCCTGGCACCATCCTTACAGAGAAGCATGGTGGTGGCAGCATCATGATGTGAGGAATTCTTTCAAAAGCAGGGACTGGGAGACTAGTCAGGATCGAGGGAAAGATGAACAGAGCAAAGTACAGAGAGATCCTTGATGAAAACCTGCTCCAGAATGCTCCTTCTAAAAGGACATCGGCCGTAAGCACACAGCCAAGACAAGGAGTGGCTTCGGACAAGTCTCTGGATGGCCTTGAGTGGCTCAGCCAGACTTCAACCCGATCAAACATCTCTGAAGAGACCTGAAAATAGCTGTGCAGTGACGCTCCCCATCCAACCTGAAAGAGCTTGAGAGGATCGACAGAGAAGAATGGGAGGAACTCCCCCAAATACAGATGGGCCAAGCTTGTAGCATCATACCCAAGAAGACTCAAGGCTGTAATCACTGCCAAAGGTGCTTTAACAAAGTACAGGGTCTGAATACTTATGTAAATGTGATATTCAAGTTTTTGAATACATTTCTAAAAACCTGTTTTTGTTTTGCATTATGGGTTATTGTGTGTAGATTGATGATAAAAAAACATGTAATCCACTTTAGAATAAGGCTGTAACGTAACAAATGTTGAAAAAGCCAAGGTGTCTGAAAACCTTCCAAATGTTTAGATAAAAGTTTTTTAAATCAGACAATGTTGATGTTGTTTATAGTTCAGTTGATAGCTGCAATATTACTACCTATATTTAATATTATATTTTTTTTGTGGTGGGGGAGGGCTAGGCCAAATTGACACACCCTGATGTGTTTCACCTGTCCTTGTTATTGTCTCCACCCCCTCCAGGTGTCGCTTGTGTTCCCCAGTGTATTTATCCTTGTCTTTCCTGTCTCTCTGTGCCAGCGTATTTATCCCTGTCTTTCCTGTCTCTCTGGGCCTGTCTCTCTAGGCCTGTTCATCTTGTATGTCCAAGCCTACCAATGGTTTTCCCATACTGCCTTTGCAATTCTCTTTTTCTAGTCTTCCCGGTTTTGACCCTTGCCTGTTCTGGACTCTGTAACTGCCTCCCTGACTATTCTGCCTGCCCTGACCTCAAGCCTGACAGACCATTCTGCCTGCCCTGACCTCGAGCCTGCCTGCCACTCGGTACCTCCTGGACTCTGATCTGATCGCCAATCATTTCAGGGACGGATCCGGCTGCCAGGGACAGCAGTTTTAGATCATGCTGGAACCAGACCATTTGTGGGCCAGACGTTTGTCCTACCTGGGGAGGACTAACCTAAATATTTACTTTTAAAAGAAAAAAAAGCATTTTAATCTAATTATTATATAATTGATCTATAATTTAATCAGCAGAATTGTATATTTAATATAATGTGAACCTCTGACAGATTAAGTACTTTGTTTGAACTACTTTGATCTTTAATTGTGTTTTCTAACACCAAAATCTTACAATTCTAGGAAAACAAGTGTCTAGAATGATTTCATATTAGTCTCCTCGATCCTCAACAACAAGCATTAGGCTGTGTCCCAAACGGAACCCTATTCCCTTTATAGTGCACTGCGTAGAGAATAGGGTGCCATTTGGGACGTAGCACAGGAAGCACCCTAGGTTTACACAAAGAAAATATATTCAGAGCACAATGTCCAAACCAGAATAAAATGGCATGAAACCGGTAAATGATTCTCTGTAGAGATCTTGAAAGATGTTCAGAGCACGATGTCCTAACCAGAATAAAATGTAATGAAACCAGTAAATTATTGTTTGTACAGAACTTGAAAGATGTTCAGAGCACAATGTCCTCACCAGAATAAAACGTAATGAAAGCACTAGATAATACTCTGTGGAGAACTTGAAAGCAACAGACCCATTAAAAGGTGTTTGAAGCCTCTATGATTCAGAATAGCTAGCCCTCTCTCTCTCTTAACAGCACATTTTAATACACCATACAAAGTTATTGAAAACTCAGTGGTAAGAATATACATTTACATTTTTATAATCAAATTAATATTCCTATACATTCTAAAATGATTTTTATGATGATTTTATAATGATTCTTAAAATGGATGTATAAACAGTAAATGTTTTAATTACTGTAAAATCATAAAGATATCTAAGCATACCATATGGTAAACATGCTATAGTTAGAGTGTCCTCTGTCACATGCTCCTCATCCATCATCCCAGTAAGTGTAACATAAATGTCTGTTTGACCATCAGGGTTATTGATGGTTAGGATGGAGGTCATTATACAAGCTGTGGGCAGCATATGCTCTTCCAGTGCTCTTCAACTTGGTGGTTGGAGGACCAAATCCCAGAAGGACAAATGTCTAGACATCTTCCCTTCTTTTATATGCCTGTGTCTCAAATGGCATGATCAGGTAAAACAGAAAACCAGCTTCTTATGGTAAGTGTTCAATAACCCTGACCTATAGTGGGCCCTGGTCAAAAGTAGAACGCTATATAGAGAATAGGTTGTGATTTGGGTTATCTCTTCTTTTATATAACTTATTTTACATGTGTATATGTTAAACCATCTGGTGTTGTGGAATGCCATTAAAGAATTAAAGTTATAGCTATTCTATAGTGTAGTACACCATTATGTGATTAATGTTATAGCTATTCTATAGTGCAGTAAACCATTTATTTATTTTTATTCAACCAGGTAGGCCAGTTGATTACAAGTTCTCATTTACAACTGCGACCTGGCCAAGATAAAGCAAAGCAATGCGACACAAACAACAACACAGAGTTACACATGGAATGAACAAACATACAGTCAATAATACAATAGAGAAAAACTCTATACACAGTGTTTGCAAATGAGGTAAGATAATGGAGGTAGGCAATAAATAGGCCATAGTGGCAAAATAATGACAATCTAGCAATTAAACACTGGAGTGATAGATGTGCAGAAAATGAATGTGCAATTAGAGATACTGGGGTGCAAAGGAGTAAAAAAATAAATAACAGTATGGGGATGAGGTAGCATGGATGGGCTATTTACAGATGGACGATGTACAGGTGCAGTGATCTGTGAGCTGCTCTCACAGCTGATGCTTAAAGTTAGTGAGGGCGATATGAGTCTCCAGCTTCAGAGATTTTTGCAGTCTGTTCCAGTCATTGGCAGCAGAGACCTGGAAGGAAAGGCGGCCAAAAGAGGAATTGGCATTGGGGATGACCAGAGAGATATACCTGCGCGTGCTACGGGTGGGTGCTGCTATGGTGACCAGTGAACTATCTCAATAAGGTGGGGCTTTCAAAGACTTGTAGATGACCTGGAGACAGTGGGTTTGGCGACAAGTATGAAGCGAGGGCCAGCCAACGAGAGCATACAGGTCGCAGTGGTGGGTAGTATATGGGGCTTTGGTGACAAAACGGATGGAACTGTGATAGACTGCATCCAATTTGCTGAGTAGAGTGTTGGAGGCTATTTTGTAAATGACATCGCTGGAGTCAAGGATCGGTAGGATAGTCAGTTTTACGAGGGTATGTTTGGCAGCATTTTTAAAGGATGCTTTGTTGCGAAATAGGAAGCCGATTCAATATTTAATTTTGGATTGGAAATGCTTAATGTGAGTCTGGAAGGAGAGTTTACAGTCTAACCAGACACCTAGGTATTTGCAGTTGTCCACATATTCTAAGTCAGAACTGTCCAGAGTAGTGATGCTGGACAGGCGGGCAGGTGCGGGCATCGATCGGTTGAAGAGCATGCATTTAGTTTTATTTGCATTTAAGAGCAGTTGGTGGCCACCGAAGGAGAGTTGTATGGCATTGAAGCTCGTCTGGAGATTATTTAACACAGTGTCCAAAGAAGGGCCAGAAGTATACAGAATGGTGTCGTCTGCATAGAGGTGGATCATATAATCACCAGCAGTAAGAGCGACATCATTGATGTATACAGAGAAGAGAATTGGCCCGAGAATTGAACCCTGTGGCACCCCCATAGAGACTGCCAGAGGTCTGGACAACAGACCCTCCGATTTGACACACTGAACTCTGTCTGAGAAGTAGTTGGTGAACCAGGTGAACCATGTGGTGTTGATTAACGTTATAGCTATTCCATAATGTGGTAAACCATGTGCTGCCTTTACATTTCAATTCAATGTCATTGCCATGCTACGTGTGTTGTTCATGCAGTGGAATAATATGTGTGTTATACAATAGAAACCAAAAGCCTTGGAAATATCAGATTCAAAGAAACTGGGCTTACACTCATGCCTGGTATTCAATAGAAGCCTAAAACCAGTGTTTTCATGTGAAAAAGGGAATTGCTGTAAATATCACTCTATAAAATGTGCATTCCTGTATTCTATCCAGGCTAGAATGTTTGTTCTCTTCTACTCAGCCATTTCCTATTGATCATATTCTCTAATTATTTCCTATTCATCATATTCTCTTCTTATTTCCTATTGATCATATTCTCTTCTTATTTCCTATTGATCATATTCTCTTCTTATTTCCTATTGATCATATTCTCTTCTTATTTCCTATTGATCATATTCTCTTCTTATTTCCTATTGATCATATTCTCTTCTTATTTCCTATTGATCATATTCTCTTCTTATTTCCTATTGATCATATTCTCTAATTATTTCCTATTGATCATATTCTCTAATTATTTCCTATTGATCAGATTCAGTTTCAGATTCAGATTGACTAATATTCACATTCACAGTGTTGTAGGTGTGATTGCAGGGTACAGTGAAAATCTTACATGCTGACCACACCGTAGGCGTCGTGTGCGCGAGCGTTGCAAAATAAATGTACACATATTATACATGTTATTCAATCATTGTACCCACACTGCAACGCGCTTGTCAATGAGTGTCTGCGTTGCCAGGCGCTAAAATCAATTCTATATGTGGAGCAGAATGCGTTGCAAGTCCTGCCTCTCCCATCTCCTCATTGGTTTATAGAAGCAGATACACACATGCCATCTCCTCATTGGTTTATAGAAGCAGATACACACGTGCCATCTCCTCATTGGTTTATAGAAGCAGATACACACGTGCCATCTCCTCATTGGTTTATAGAAGCAGATACACACGTGCCATCTCCTCATTGGTTTATAGAAGCAGATACACACGTGCCATCTCCTCATTGGTTTATAGAAGCAGATACACACGTGCCATCTCCTCATTGGTTTATAGAAGCAGATACACACGTGCCATCTCCTCATTGGTTTATAGAAGCAGATACACACGTGCCATCTCCTCATTGGTTTATAGAAGCAGATACACACGTGCCATCTCCTCATTGGTTTATAGAAGCAGATACACACATGCCATCTCCTCATTGGTTTATAGAAGCAGATACACACGTGCCATCTCCTCATTGGTTTATAGAAGCAGATACACACGTGCCATCTCCTCATTGGTTTATAGAAGCAGATACACACATGCCATCTCCTCATTGGTTTATAGAAGCAGATACACACGTGCCATCTCCTCATTGGTTTATAGAAGCAGATACACACGTGCCATCTCCTTCTCTCATTGTTTATACCCACGTGGGTGATTGAAAGATGAACTGAGTTTGGTCGATTAAAAAGTCCAAAGAACAAAAATCCTGAAAGGAGGAGAGATGACTAGAAACGATTCGGTTGACCGTTTTATGTTTAATTCTAGAGTAGAGGACCTTGTGAATTTCGGGTAAAATAACAACTCAACGTTTATATCCCAGGACAAAATAGCTAGCAACAGCATGCAAGCTGAATAGGACAAATTAGCTGGCAACTGCAAGATAGCTAGCTAAATTGCCATAAATATTTAATGCTTTTCGACCATTTCCCAAATTTATATAATTGGTTCAGAGTTGGTTTCGAAATTTCAACCTGCATGTTGTGATCGCGTTTGGTGTGGGGGGACAAAATCAATTTGCCCACGATGGCACACGCGCTTGCCCAGTTTGGATACTGTGTTAGGAGCCAGGGCAGGTCATTCTGCCCCTGAACAAGGCAGTCAACTCACTGTTCATAGGGTGCCATTGTAAATAAGAATTTGTTCTTAACTAGTCAGGTAAAGGTAAAATTAACAAAAATAGGCTGTGAGCTCTATAACTCTCTCTTTCCACTCCTTGTCTCTTTTGACCTAACCCTTTCCCAGTCCCCTCCCACTTTCACAGTCCCCTCCCACATTCACAGTCCCCTCCCACTCACAATGCAGAGAGTGTACTTGACCTGTTCTCCTTCTAATCTCACTGTAACCCCCCCCCCCCTGTGACCCCCTCCAGGTCTCTGTTCTCCTACTAATCTCACTGTAACCCCCCTCCAGGTCTATGTTCTCCTGCTAATCTCACTGTAACCTCCTCCAGGTCTCTGTTCTCCTACTAATCTCACTGTGACCCCCTCCAGGTCTCTGTCCTCCTACTAATCTCACTGTAACCCCCCTCCAGGTCTCTGTTCTCCTACTAATTTCACTGTAAGCCCCCTCCAGGTCTCTGTTCTCCTACTAATCTCACTGTAACCTCCTCCAGGTCTCTGTTCTCCTACTAATCTCACTGTGACCACCTCCAGGTCTCTGTTCTTCTACTAATCTCACTGTAACCTCCTCCAGGTCTCTGTTCTCCTACTAATCTCACTGTGACCCCCTCCAGGTCTCTGTCCTCCTACTAATCTCACTGTAACCCCCTCCAGGTCTCTGTTCTCCTACTAATCTCACTGTAACCTCCTCAAGGTCTCTGTTCCATTACTAAAATCTCACTGTGACCCCCTCAAGGTCTCTGTTCTCCTACTAATCTCACTGTAACCCCCACCAGGTCTCTGTTCTCCTACCAATCTCACTGTAACCCCCACCAGGTCTCTGTTCTCCTACTAATCTCACTGTAACCCCCTCCAGGTCTCTGTTCTCCTACTAATCTCACTGTAACCCCCACCAGGTCTCTGTTCTCCTACTAATCTCACTGTAACCCCCTCCAGGTCTCTGCTCTCCTACTAATCTCACTGTAACCCTCACCAGGTCTCTGTTCTCCTACTAATCTAACTGTAACCCCCCCCCCCCCCCCCTCCAGGTCTCTGTTCTCCTACTAATCTCACTGTAACCCCTCCAGGTCTCTGCTCTCCTACTAATCTCACTGTAACCCTCACCAGGTCTCTGTTCTCCTACTAATCTAACTGTAACCCCCCCCCCCCTCCAGGTCTCTGTTCTCCTACTAATCTCACTGTAACCCTCACCAGGTCTCTGTTCTCCTACCAATCTCACTGTAACCCCCACCAGGTCTCTGTTCTCCTACCAATCTCACTGTAACCCTCACCAGGTCTCAGCGCAGGTCCTAGAACAAATCTTCTCCGGCGTCGACCAAGAAGACTACTCCGAAGCCGAGGAGGAAGAGGTTTCGGAAGATGAAGACGCAGAGGAATGCAACCCCGAGCATGAGAATGACCAGGCGTCTTCACGTTCTTGGGAGGAAGACCCGGAGGAAGTCCCCGGGGACGACCGCGAGGACGAGACAAAGGAGACGACGCCAATGCTGTCGAGAAACGGCAAAATCAAATGGTCCCCCGTGGCCTACGTCCTGACGCGCACCGGCGACATCGCCTCCACCTTCCACCTGTTTGTCACACCGGAGATAGAAAGGATAATTGTGGACATGTCGACGGGGCGAGAAAATACGGCAACGACGGAGGGCGAGCCATGGACGCCACCAACGCCGCCTACGTAGGGCTGCTGATCCTAGCGGGCGTCTACAGGTCCAGAGGCGAGGATGCGGCCAGCCTGTGGGACGTGGAGAGCGGCAGGACCGTGTTCCGTGCCACCATGCCGCTCAAGGTCTTTCACAGGTACTCCAGGCTGCTGCAATTCGACTACCGCCGGTCGAGACCCGCAAGGCTCGCCACGGACAAACACAGGTCTTGGACCTGTGGCAGGAGCAGCTGCCGGCCCTCTACAACCCGGGGTCCGAGGTGACGGTGGAAGAGCAACTGGTCCCGGTCAGAGGTACTGTGCGTGTGCGTGTGCGTGTGCGTGTGCGTGTGTGCGTGTGAGTGTGCGTGTGAGTGTGCGTGTGCGTGTGCGTGTGTGCGTGTGAGTGTGAGTGTGCGTGTGAGTGTGAGTGTGCGTGTGCGTGTGCGTGTGCGTGTGCGTGTGAGTGTGAGTGTGAGTGTGAGTGTGAGTGTGCGTGTGAGTGTGTGTGTGTGTGTGTGTGTGAGTGAGTGAGTGAGTGAGTGAGTGTGTTTTTTTATTTTATTTTATTTCACCTTTATTTAACCAGGTAGGCTAGTTGAGAACAAGTTCTCATTTACAACTGCGACCTGGCCATGACAAAGCATAGCAGTGTGAACAGACAACACAGAGTTACACATGGAGTAAACCATTAACAAGTCAATAACACAGTAGAAAAAAAGGGGGAGTCTATATACAATGTGTGCAAAAGGCATGAGGAGGTAGGCGAATAATTACAATATTGCAGAATAACACTGGAATGATAAATGATCATGTACAGGTAGAGATACTGGTGTGCAAAAGAGCAGAAAAGTAAATAAATAAAAACTGTGGGGATGAGGTAGGTGAAAATGGGTGGGCTATTTACCAATAGATTATGTACAGCTGCAGCGATCGGTTAGCTGCTCAGATAGCTGATGTTTGAAGTTGGTGAGTGAGATAAAGGTCTCCAACTTTTTGCAATTCGTTCCAGTCACAGGCAGCAGAGTACTGGAACGAAAGGCGGCCGAATGAGGTGTTGGCTTTAGGGATGATCAGTGAGATACACCTGCTGGAGCGCGTGCTACGGATGGGTGTTGCCATCGTGACCAGTGAACTGAGATAAGGCGGAGCTTTACCTAGCATGACCTTGTAGACGACCTGGAGCCAGTGGGTCTTGCGACAAATATGTAGCGAGGGCCAGCCGACTAGAGCATACAAGTCGCAGTGGTGGGTAGTATAAGGTGCTTTAGTGACAAAACGGATGGCACTGTGATAAACTGCATCCAGTTTGCTGAGAAGAGTGTTGGAAGCAATTTTGTAGATGACATCGCCGAAGTCGAGGATCGGTAGGATAGTCAGTTTTACTAGGGTAGGAGGCTTTGTTACGGAATAGAAAGCCGACTCTTGATTTGATTTTCAATTGGAGATGTTTGATATGGGTCTGGAAGGAGAGTTTGCAGTCTAGCCAGACACCTAGGTACTTATAGGTGTCCACATATTCAAGGTCGGAACCATCCAGTGTGGTGATGCTAGTCGGGCATGCGGGTGCAGGCAGCGATCGGTTGAAAAGCATGCATTTGGTTTTACTAGCGTTTAAGAGCAGTTGGAGGCCACGGAAGGAGTGTTGTATGGCATTGAAGCTCGTTTGGAGGTTAGATAGCACAGTGTCCAATGACGGGCCGAAAGTATATAGAATGGTGTCGTCTGCGTAGAGGTGTGTGTCCCTGCGTGCGTTTGCGTGGACAAAATAACCAGAGTTGCTCCCCTCCACAACAAACCAACACTCGACTTCTCTGACTTCTTCTTTCTTTTCTTTCCAAAACACTTGAGCGTGCTGTCTCAAAACAACTCTCTCGCTAACAATCTTTTTGACTCTAACCAGTCAGGCTTCAAGACAGGTCACTCAACCGAGACTGCTCTTCTTGTGTCACGGAGGCTCTCTGCACTGCCAAAGATGACTCTCTCTCCTCTGCTCTCACCTAAAACTATCCTCTGCCTTCGACACCGTGAACAACAAATCAAATCAAATATATTCATATAGCCCTTCGTACATCAGCTGATATCTCAAAGTGCTATACAGAAACCCAGCCTAAAACCCCAAACAGCAAGCAATGCAGGTGTAGAAGCACGGTGGCTAGGAAAAACTCCCTAGAAAGGCAAAAAACCTAGAGAGGAACCGGGCTATGTGGGCTGGCCAGTCCTCTTCTGGCTGTGCCGGGTGGAGATTATAACAGAACATGGCCAAGATGTTCAAATGTTCATAAATGATCAGCATGGTCAAATAGTAATAATCATAGGCAGAACAGTTGAAACTGGAGCAGCAGCACGGCCAGGTGGACTTGGGACAGCAAGGAGTCATCATGTCAGGTTGTCCTGAGGCCCGGTCCTAGGGCTCAGGTCCTCCGAGAGAGAGAAAGAAAGAAAGAGAGAAAGAGAGAATTAGAGAGGACGAAAGCGATGTCACCCCACTCCTCCGCACACGCCACTGGCTTCCAGTTGAAGCTCGCATCCACTACAAGACCATGGTGTTTCCCTACGGAACACCAAGAGGACCTGCCCCTCCCTACCTTCAGGTTATCTACAGAACACCAAGAGGAACTGTCCCTCCCTACCTTCAGGTTATCTACAGAACACCAAGAGGAACTGTCCCTCCCTACCTTCAGGTTATCTACAGAACACAACGAGGAACTGCCCCTCCCTACCTTCACGTTATCTACAGAACACCAAGAGGAACTGTCCCTCCCTATGTTCAGGCTCCATCCCTACATGCCAACTCGAGCACTCCGTTCTGCCACCCCTGGTCTCTTGGCCCATCCTCTGAAAACATCTCTACCTCTTCAAAGAGTATCTTAATAAATAATACCACAGCACTTCACTGTTTTAGCTCTTTCTAGCTCTGACCTTGCTTATAGCTACTTTTTTAAGGAATACATTTACTTACTATGACTGTGTAGTGATTTCAGAAAGTATTCAGATCCCTTCACTTTTCCACATTTTGTTACATAACAGCCTTATTCTAAAATTTATGAAATAGTTTTTTGCCCTCTTTAATCTACACACAGTACCCCATAATGACAAAACAAAATAATGTTTTTTTAGAATTTCTTGAAAATGTATAAAATAAATAGCCTTGGGTCTTCTTGGGTATGACACAACAAAATTAGCACACCTTTATTTGGGGAGTTTCTCCCATTTTTCTCTGCAGATCCTCTAAATGTCTGTCAGGTTGGATGAAGAGCATCGCTGCACAGCTACTTTCAGGTCTCTCCAGAGATATTTGATCGGGTTCAAGTTTGGGCTCTGGCTGAGTCACTCAAGGACATTCAAAGACACTCCTATTTTTTGTCCTGGCTGTGGGTTGTTGGAAGGTAAACCTTGACCCCAGTCTGAGGTCCTGGGCGCTCTGGAACAGGTTTTCATCAAAGATCTCTATGTACTTTGCTACGTTCATCTTTTCCTTGATCCTGACTATTCTCCCAGTCCTGCTGCCGATAAACATCCTCACAGCATAATGCTGCCACCACCATGCTTTCTACTTGGCATTCAGGACAAAGAGTTAAATTTTGGTTTCATCAGACTTGAGAATCTTGTTTCTCATGGTCTGAAAGTCCTTTAGTTGCATTTTGGCTTCCGCCTGGCCGATCTAGCATAAAGACCTGATTGGTGGAGTGCTGCAGAGATGGTTGTCCTTCTGGAAGGTTCTCCCATCTCCACAGAGTAACTCTAGAGCTCTGTCAGAATGACCATCGGGTTCTTCGTCACCTCCCTGACCCAGGCCCTACACTCTCGATTGCTCAGTTTGGCCGGCCGGCCAGCTCTAGGAAGAGTCTTGGTGGTTCCAAACTTATTCCATTTAAGAATGATGGAGGCCACTGTGTTCTTGGGGACATTCAATGCTGCAGACATTTTCTGGTACACTTCCCCAGATCTGTGCCTCGACACAATCCTGTCTCGGAGCTCTGGGGACTATTCCTTCGACCTCATGGCTTGGTTTTTGCTCTGACATGTACTGTCAACTGTGGGACCTTATATAGACAGGTGTGTGCCTTTCCAAATCTTGTCAAATCACTTGAATTTACCACAGGTGGACTCCAATCAAGTTGAAGAAACATCTCAAGGATGATCAACGGAAACAGGATTCACTTGAGCTCAATGTCGAGTCTCATAGCAAAGGGTCTGAATACTTATGCAAATAACTGTTTATTTTTAATGCATTTGCTAAAATTTCTAAAAACCTGTTCTCACTTGAAAACTTGAATATTTCTACCTTTTGGTCTTCACATAAACAATATACATGATCAAATAGAGAAAACATTATGCCAAGTTAAAGTTCTATTACACAATTTGCAGGTAGCCTATAAGAATACAATACGTAAGAATATGTTTTGTAGGAGCTCTCAGACATAGCAACATAAAAACATACACAAGACAGACAATTTATAATGCAATACACAAATAACACCCTAACAGGCATGAATAAACATGTTCCGGGGGTGTAAGAAAGAGCCTTGCTGGGTAAAAGCTAGGTTTACATCTAGAATACTCTTACTTTACCATCCTGATCGTGTGACCTCACTGCTGGTACTAATGGCCTCCTCCTATTGGCTGGCTTTCTGCGTCAGCTACCTCAACCACTGTTACTGTTACTGGTCTGATGAGGCCAGGTGAACTCAACTAGCAGGCACATGGGGGATGAGAGGAGAGGAGAGGAGAGGATGTAATTTTGCTCTGCAGAATCCTGTCGTGGGGTGAAATCAGCTTTTTAATCGTTGGGAAAGACCCATGTACTAGGAATCATTTGTGTCAGGAATTATTAAAGATATATCAGGAATTATAGGTTACTAAATATAGATGTGGTATTCTAGGTTACTGAATATAGATGTGGTATTATATTTTGCAGTATTTCCAGTTATTCATTCTGTTGAACCCTTTGCAAGGACTCGAAGGAGTGAAGATTGATTTGATTTGTTATATGGGCCTGCTGCTTTTAAACAGTTGTTGTTGATCAAACATTAAATATGATTCATAAATCATACCTTTAAAAAAAGTCAAAAACAGAAAAACAAGAAGTTATTATTTAATATTGGGTCACTGGAAAACTAAATGTGTTTGACTTGGCTACTTTCACGCGTCGCTGGTCTCCAAACATTTGTTCCTCACTTGAAAAAGACACAGCAATTTCAAGCTCCATTTAACTGCACTGACTTAAAATGTCTGCCATGTTCTTGTGAGTGAGGGCTGTTTAAAGAGGCTGATGGAACCTGAGCATCTGTGCTTTCTGAGGTGTATGTCTTTCCCTCTGATTGAGACGTCAAAGGTGAAGGACCCAGACTAATGGATACAGCTGGTATGGACACACAACCAACCTCACACACACACACACACACACACACACACACACACACACACACACACACACACACACACACACACACACACACACACAGACACACACACACACACAGACACAGACAGCCAGACACAGCCAGACACACACACACACACACACACACACACACACACACACACACACACACACACACACACACACACACACACACACACACACACACACACAGCCAGACACACACACACAGCCAGGCACACACACACACACACACAGCCAGGCACTCACACACACAGGAAGCGGGGTAATTTCAATATGAAAAGTTAGTGGAAAGAAAATACAAAATATTAAACCCAATCAACATGTTTCACAGTACAGTACTACCCACTCTTCTCTAGTTATGAAACAAAAACATGTTTGACAGTACAGTACTACCCACTCTTCTCTAGTTATGAAACCTAAACATGTTTGACAGTACTACCCCACTCTTCTCTAGTTATGAAACCTAAACATTTTTTCACAGTACTACCCCACTCTTCTCTATTGAATTGTACAGCCTACCTATCGACTGTGGATCAATGACATGGTGTATCATTCTACTCAGTGACACCCATGGATCACAACTGTGAACAGTTTGCATGCTGGTCTTATTTGAGGACTCTGAAACCTCTGTGAAATGAGCCTCATTAAGCTTACCAGTCAACCTATGTGTATTGGACATTCATATTGCCGACTGGGGGAGGTGATTTCTGAGTACTGAGTACACTTATTGGCATCACTTTAAATGAGTGACTTTTATTTTGAAGGTGAATCGAAAATTTCACTATTGTGATTCGCTTCACATAGGAGGTTAGTGGGCTCATTTATTGAACTTTTCTATAAAAAATTATGTTTACATATGTTTTTGATATTCTATTGATGATGTTAATGGAGTGTTAAGCCGAGTGTTGCCAGCAAAGCCATTTTTGGTTGTATCTTCCATACGCAACTCACAAGGATCGACTGCCATCTTCATCGGCTAACGTCACCTTGCTAAATACGACAGGGTCAACTATAATTAATTGTAATTTTTTGTAGATAGCAAGGTCCTGGAAAAATGGTTGGATAATGCACAGGCCTCATGTCCGGGCCTCAGTATTGATGCAAACCAATGTAGATATCAATGTGTGGATTGCTTTGGCTGGAATGGGACCATCCAGTAGCTGTCAGCTGTCAAATGCAGGCTGTAAATAGTTAGCTAGTATCTCCAATCTAGCTAATGTATCTTATTTTCTGGCTATGATGATTGATTGTATTGTAATGAACAGCACAGTTTGTTAACTAGTTTGTTTAACTAGCATAAACCATCCAGGACGATAATTTCCCATTAAATACTCACCTTGTCGTTATCTGGATGAAAAGAGTGCACACCAGCATCAACCCGACTCACCCAGCATTCAGCACTCACACCAGCATCAACCCGACTCACCCAGCATTCAGCACTCACACCAGCATCAACCCGACTCACCCAGCATTCAGCACTCACACCAGCATCAACCCGACTCACCCAGCATTCAGCACTCACACCAGCATCAACCCGACTCACCCAGCATTCAGCACTCACACCAGCATCAACCCGACTCACCCAGCATTCAGCACTCACACCAGCATCAACCCGACTCACCCAGCATTCAGCACTCAGGCCAGCATCAACCCGACACAGACAGGCTCTTCTCCAAACGGACTCACCCAGCGTTCCCCAGATCCATCACATACAGCAACTCATTTCTATAACTCTGTGTGATAGGATGAAATACGTAAAAATGTGTACAAACATTACAGTATGCTATAAGAAACAAAATAAATATGTACATTCCTTTCATTCAGGTGTTGTGAGTTGGCCCCATACTAACAGAGTATGTTCTTCACATTATAAACTGTGGTGTTTCAATCTGTGAAAATCTGAAGAAACAAACAGTAAGGTACTAAAGAAACTATGGTCAAATACGGAATAAATGAATGGTAATTAACACCGTAACCGGGGAAGAGAGCACTGCTTGATACACAGATACACATATGAGTTTCTCAAACGTTTATCTTAAATGAACACTATTTCTATGAAAGTTCAAAGTACATTGTTAATAAATATCATTCATCAAAATATATAGTCCATTCAGAAAATATTCAGACTCCTTGACTTTTTTTGTTACGTTACAGTCTTATTCAAAAATGGATTAAATAAAAATCCTTATCAATCTACACAAAATACCTCATAATGAAAAAGAGAATTTTGTATGTAAATTGCATAATAAAATTCACAGTATTCAGACCCAGAACCTCGAAATTGAACGTCCATTGATCATACTTTAGATGTTTTTACAGCTTGATTGGAGTCCACCTGTGGTAAATTCAATTAATTGGACATGATTTGGAAAGGCACAAACCTATCTATATAAGGTCCCACAGTTGACAGTGCATCAGAGCAAAAACCAAGCCATGAGGTGAAAGGAATTGTCCGTAGAGCTCCAAGACAGGAGTGTCTTGTGTGTGCTATGAAAGGGACATATGTGCAGGCTTCCATACATTTACAGAACCTTTCAGAATTCTAAAGAGCTGTAGATGCCACGTCCAGAGCCCCACACTTACCTCAAAGGTTATTGATCTGGCAAGAGTTCTCCAAGGAACCTTAAGAGATGAGGAAGGACCATTTAAGAACATTCATTATTTCAGTGTATGCATGTATGCATATAGTTCATAGTACATCCACATCCAAGGCACCATTGCTTGGATTATAGAAGGGTATTTCAGGGTAGTGCTGTCTTGGATTATAGAAGGGTATTTCAGGGTAGTGCTGTCTTGGATTATAGAAGGGTATTTCAGGGTAGTGCTGTCTTGGATTATAGAAGGGTATTTCAGGGTAGTGCTGTCTTGGATTATAGAAGGGTATTTCAGGTTAGTGCTGTCTTGGATTATAGAAGGGTATTTCAGGGTAGTGCTGTCTTGGATTATAGAAGGGTATTTCAGGGTAGTGCTGTCTTGGATTATAGAAGGGTATTTCAGGGTAGTGCTGTCTTGGACTATTGAAGTGTATTTCAGGGTTTCGCTGTCGTGGATTATGGAGTACAATAGCATGCAGGGTAGGGCTGCCTACGAGATTTAAAGCCAGGTTTTACACTGTGGTAACAACAAAGAGAATTCACATGGATGACAAGCCTGGTGTTTGCCTCGCTTCATATTGGCCGCCATTTTGTTATTGTGTTCTCTTTAGTCTCTTTAGTTCTCAAGAAGTTAACTAGTGTTGTTAGTTCCGTGATATATTGTCCAACATTTTAATGTATTATCTATCCTTCTAAATGACATACAGTATTTCTCTATTTCCCAGGTGCTGTTTCCAGTGGACTGTGGATGGATATTGTTATTTAAATAAGTTATGAATGCATATTTATTTCCCTGCATTTATGAATAATTTACAAGGAGAATAGCATCATTATAAAACAATGATTTTCATGACAGCTGCAGACAGAGCATTCTATTGACAGCTCAAAATGCTCTTTATTGTCATCTACAGGGATGGTAACACGGAGGAGAGGCAGCTGATTGGTGATGGCTTCCTTCCAAATTTATCTCGTCGTGGATGCCAGCATTACTGAGCCTCAGTGTGTCCCAAATGGTGGCCAATTCCCTATATAGTGCACTACTTTAGACCAGGGTTCTAATCCCTATATAGTGTACTACTTTAGACCAAGGCTCTAATCCCTATATAGTGCACTACTTTTGACCAGAGCCCTATGGATCACAGTAGTGCACTGTTTAGGAAATTATTTTCTTGCCCATGGAAGTGATACCTACAGATTGTCTGCAAAGAAAAAAAAGCACTGCTTGTTTAGTATTGAGGCATAAACCTAAACAAAACAAAATGTTGAAAAGTCAAAGGGTCTGAAAACTTTCCAAAGGCACTATTTGTGTAAGGAGACTAGAATATAGATTTTTATACATTCATTACTCTGGCTGGTCTTGTCCTAGTTACATGGTCTGTAACCTGACTCATTATGTCTAAGGGTCCTAGCTACATGGTCTGTAACCTGACTCATTATGTCTAGGGGTCCTAGCTACATGGTCTGTAACCTGACTCATTATGTCTAGGGGTCCTAGTTACATGGTCTATAACCTGACTCATTATGTCTAGGGGTCCTAGTTACATGGTCTGTAACCTGACTCATTATGTCTAGGGGTCCTAGTTACATGGTCTGTAACCTGACTCATTATGTCTAGGGGTCCTAGCTACATGGTCTGTAACCTGACTCATTATGTCTAGGGGTCCTAGTTACATGGTCTATAACCTGACTCATTATGTCTAGGGGTCCTAGTTACATGGTCTGTAACTTGACTCATTATGTCTAGGGGTCCTAGCTACATGGTCTGTAACCTGACTCATTATGTCTAGGGGTCCTAGCTACATGGTCTGTAACCTGACTCATTATGTCTAGGGGTCCTAGCTACATGGTCTGTAACCTGACTCATTATGTCAAGGGGTCCTAGTTACATGGTCTGTAACCTGACTCATTATGTCTAGGGGTCCTAGTTACATGGTCTGTAACCTGACTCATTATGTCTAGGGGTCCTAGCTACATGGTCTGTAACCTGACTCATTATGTCTAGGGGTCCTAGTTACATGGTCTATAACCTGACTCATTATGTCTAGGGGTCCTAGTTACATGGTCTATAACCTGACTCATTATGTCTAGGGGTCCTAGTTACATGGTCTGTAACCTGACTCATTATGTCTAGGGGTCCTAGTTACATTGTCTATAACCTGACGCATTATGTCTAGGGGTCCTAGTTACATGGTCTGTAACCTGACTCATTATGTCTAGGGGTCCTAGTTACATGGTCTGTAACCTGACTCATTATGTCTAGGGGTCCTAGCTACATGGTCTGTAACCTGACTCATTATGTCTAGGGGTCCGAGCTACATGGTCTGGAACCTGAATCTCTAGGGGTCCTAGTTACATGGTCTGCAACCTGACTCATTATGTCTAGGGGTCCTAGTTACATGGTCTGTAACCTGACTCATTATGTCTAGGGGTTCCTAGCAAAATGGTCTGTAACCTGACTCATTATGTCTAGGGGTCCTAGCTACATGGTCTGTAACCTGACTCATTATGTCTAGGGGTCCTAGTTACATGGTCTATAACCTGACTCATTATGTCTAGGGGTCCTAGTTACATGGTCTGTAACCTGACTCATTATGTCTAGGGGTCCTAGTTACATGGTCTGTAACCTGACTCATTATGTCTAGGGGTCCTAGCTACATGGTCTGTAACCTGACTCATTATGTCTAGGGCTTCTAGTTACATGGTCTATAACCTGACTCATTATGTCTAGGGGTCCTAGTTACATGGTCTGTAACTTGACTCATTATGTCTAGGGGTCCTAGCTACATGGTCTGTAACCTGACTCATTATGTCTAGGGGTCCTAGCTACATTGTCTGTAACCTGACTCATTATGTCTAGGGCTTCTAGTTACATGGTCTATAACCTGACTCATTATGTCTAGGGGTCCTAGTTACATGGTCTGTAACTTGACTCATTATGTCTAGGGGTCCTAGCTACATGGTCTGTAACCTGACTCATTATGTCTAGGGGTCCTAATTACATGGTCTGTAACCTGACTCATTATGTCTAGGGGTCCTAGCTACATGGTCTGTAACCTGACTCATTATGTCTAGGGGTCCTAGCAAAATGGTCTGTAACCTGACTCATTATGTCTAGGGGTCCTAGTTACATGGTCTGTAACCTGACTCATTATGTCTAGGGGTCCTAGCAACATGGTCTGTAACCTGACTAATTATATCTATGGCTCCGAGCAACATGTTCTGGAACCTGAATGTCTAGGGGTCCTAGTTACATGGTCTGCAACCTGACTCATTATGTCTAGGGGTCCTAGCTACATGGTCTGTAACCTGACTCATTATGTCTAGGGGTCCTAGCTACATGGTCTGTAACCTGACTCATTGTGTCTAGGGGCCCGAGCTACGTGGTCTGTAACCTGAGTAATTATGTCGAGGGGTCCTAGTTACAGTGTCTGTAACCTGACTCATTATGTCTAGGGGTTCGAGGTACATGGTCTGTAACCTGACTCATTATGTCTAGGGCTCCTAGCAACATGTTCTGGAACCTGAATGTCTAGGGGTCCTAGTTACATGGTCTGTAACCTGACTCACTATGTCTAGGGTCCTAGCTACATGGTCTGTAACCTGACTCATTATGTCTAGGGGTCCTAGATAAATGGTCTGCAACCTGACTCATTATTTCTAGGGGTCCTAGCTACATGCTCTGTAACCTGACTCATTATTTCTAGGGGTCCTAGCTACATGGTCTGTAACCTGACTCATTATGTCTAGGGGTCCTAGTTACATTGTCTGTAACCTGACTCATTATGTCTAGTGGTCCTAGTTACATGGTCTGTAACCTGACTCATTATGTCTAGGGGTCCTAGCTACATGGTCTGTAATCTGACTCATTATGTCTAGGGGCCCGAGCTACATGGTCTGTAACCTGACTCATTATGTCGAGGGGTCCTAGTTACATTGTCTGCAACCTGACTCATTATGTCTAGGGGTCCTAGCTACATGGTCTGTAACCTGACTCATTATGTCTAGGTGTCCTAGTTACATGGTCTGTAACCTGACTCATTATGTCTAGGGGTCCTAGTTACATGGTCTGTAACCTGACTCATTATGTCTAGGGGTCCTAGCTACATGGTCTGTAACCTGACTCATTATGTCTAGGGGCCCGAGCTACATGGTCTGTAACCTGACTCATTATGTCTAGGAGTCCTAGTTAAATGGTCTGTAACCTGACTCATTATGTCTCGGGGTCCTAGCTACATGGTCTGTATTCTGACTCATTATGTCTAGGGTTCCTAGATACATGGTCTGTAACCTGACTCATTATGTCTAGGGGTCCTAATTACATTTACATTTACATTTAAGTCATTTAGCAGACGCTCTTATCCAGAGCGACTTACAAATTGGTGAATTCACCTTCTGACATCCAGTGGAACAGCCACTTTACAATAGTGCATCTAAATCATTAAGGGGGGGGGTGAGAAGGATTACTTATCCTATCCTAGGTATTCCTTGAAGAGGTGGGGTTTCAGGTGTCTCCGGAAGGTTGTGATTGACTCCGCTGTCCTGGCGTCGTGAGGGAGTTTGTTCCACCATTGGGGGGCCAGAGCAGCGAACAGTTTTGACTGGGCTGAGCGGGAACTGTACTTCCTCAGTGGTAGGGAGGCGAGCAGGCCAGAGGTGGATGAACGCAGTGCCCTTGCTTGGGTGTAGGGCCTGATCAGAGCCTGGAGGTACTGCGGTGCCGTTCCCCTCACAGCTCCGTAGGCAAGCACCATGGTCTTGTAGCGGTTGCAAGCTTCAACTGGAAGCCAGTGGAGAGAGCGGAGGAGCGGGGTGACGTGAGAGAACTTGGGAAGGTTGAACACCAGACGGGCTGCGGCGTTCTGGATGAGTTGTAGGGGTTTAATGGCACAGGCAGGGAGCCCAGCCAACAGCGAGTTGCAGTAATCCAGACGGGAGATGACAAGTGCCTGGATTAGGACCTGCGCCGCTTCCTGTGTGAGGCAGGGTCGCACTCTGCGGATGTTGTAGAGCATGAACCTACAGGAACGGGCCACCGCCATGATGTTGGTTGAGAACGACAGGGTGTTGTCCAGGATCACGCCAAGGTTCTTAGCGCACTGGGAGGAGGACACAATGGAGTTGTCAACCGTGATGGCGAGATCATGGAACGGGCAGTCCTTCCCCGGGAGGAAGAGCAGCTCCGTCTTGCCGAGGTTCAGCTTGAGGTGGTGATCCGTCATCCACACTGATATGTCTGCCAGACATGCAGAGATGCGATTCGCCACCTGGTCATCAGAAGGGGGAAAGGAGAAGATTAATTGTGTGTCGTCTGCATAGCAATGATAGGAGAGACCATGTGAGGTTATGACAGAGCCAAGAACGACAGGTCTGTAACCTGACTCATTATGTCTAGGGGCCCGAGCTACATGGTCTGTAACCTGACTCATTATGTCGAGGGGTCCTAGCTACATGGTCTGTAACCTGACTCATTATGTCTAGGGGTTCGAGCTACATGGTCTGTAACCTGACTCATTATGTCTAGGGGTCCTAGTTACATTGTCTGTAACCTGACTGTCTAGGGGTCCTAGCTACATGGTCTGTAACCTGACTCATTATGTCTAGGGGTCCTAGCTACATGGTGTGCAACCTGACTCATTATGTCTAGGGGCCCGAGCTACATGGTCTGTAACCTGACTCATTATGTCGAGGGGTCCTAGTTACATGGTCTGTAACCTGACTCATTATGTCTAGGGGTGTGAGCTACATGGTCTGTGACCTGACTCATTATGTCTAGGGGTGTGAGCTACATGGTCTGTGACCTGACTCATTATGTCTAGGGTTCCTAGCTACATGGTCTGTAACCTGACTCACTATGTCTAGGGGTCCTAGCTACATGGTTTGTAACTTGACTCATTATGTCTAGGGGTTCGAGCTACATGGTCTGTAACCTGACTCATTATGTCTAGGGGTACTAGTTACATTGTCTGTAACCTGACTGTCTAGGGGTCCTAGCTACATGGTCTGTAACCTGACTCATTATGTCTAGGGGTCCTAGTTACATGGTCTGTAACCTGACTCATTATGTCTAGGGGTCCTAGTTACATTGTCTGTAACCTGACCGTCTAGGGGTCCTAGCTACATGGTCTGTAACCTGACTCATTATGTCTAGGGGTCCTAGTTACATGGTCTGTAACCTGACTCATTATGTCTAGGGGTGTGAGCTACATGGTCTGTGACCTGACTCATTATGTCTAGGGGTGTGAGCTACATGGTCTGTGACCTGACTCATTATGTCTAGGGTTCCTAGCTACATGGTCTGTAACCTGACTCACTATGTCTAGGGGTCCTAGCTACATGGTTTGTAACTTGACTCATTATGTCTAGGGGTTCGAGCTACATGGTCTGTAACCTGACTCATTATGTCTAGGGGTACTAGTTACATTGTCTGTAACCTGACTGTCTAGGGGTCCTAGCTACATGGTCTGTAACCTGACTCATTATGTCTAGGGGTCCTAGTTACATGGTCTGTAACCTGACTCATTATGTCTAGGGGTCCTAGTTACATTGTCTGTAACCTGACCGTCTAGGGGTCCTAGCTACATGGTCTGTAACCTGACTCATTATGTCTAGGGGTCCTAGTTACATGGTCTGTAACCTGACTCATTATGTCTAGGGGTCCTAGTTACATTGTCTGTAACCTGACCGTCTAGGGGTCCTAGCTACATGGTCTGTAACCTGACTCATTATGTCTAGGGGTCCTAGTTACATGGTCTGTAACCTGACTCATTATGTCTAGGGGTCCTAGTTACATGGTCTGTAACCTGACTCATTATGTCTAGGGGCCTTAGCTACATGGTCTATAACCTGACTCATTATGTCTAGGGGTCCTAGCTACATTGTCTGTAACCTGACTGTCTAGAGGTCCTAGTTACATGGTCTGTAACCTGACTGTCTAGGGGTCCTAGCTACATGGTCTATAACCTGACTCATTATGTCTAGGGTCCTAGTTACATGGTCTATAACCTGACTCATTATGTCTAGGGGTCCTTTTTACATTGTCTATAACCTGACTCATTATATCTAGGGGTCCTAGTTACATGGTCTGTAACCTGACTCATTATGTCTAGGGTTCCTAGCTACATGGTCTGTAACCTGACTCATTATGTCTAGGGGTCCTAGTTACATGGTCTGGAACGTAACTCATTATGTCTAGGGGTCCTAGCTACATGGTCTGCAACCTGACTCATTGTGTCTAGGGGCCCAAGCTACATGGTCTGTAACCTGACTAATTATGTCGAGGGGTCCTAGTTACAGTGTCTGTAACCTGACTCATTATGTCTAGGGGTTCGAGCTACATGGTCTGTAACCTGACTCATTATGTCTAGTGCTCCTAGCAACATGTTCTGGAACCTGAATGTCTAGGGGTCCTAGTTACATGGTCTGTAACCTGTCTCACTATGTCTAGGGTCCTAGCTACATGGTCTGTAACCTGACTCACTATGTCTAGGGGTCCTAGCTACATGGTCTATAACCTGACTCATTATGTCTAGGGGTCCTAGTTACATTGTCTGTAACCTGACTGTCTAGGGGTCCTAGCTACATGGTCTGTAACCTGACTCATTATGTCTAGGGGTCCTAGTTACATTGTCTGTAACCTGACTCATTATTTCTAGGGGTCCTAGCTACATGGTATGTAACCTGACTCACTATGTCTAGGGTTCTAGCTACATGGTCTATAACCTGACTCATTATGTCTAGGGGTCCTAGCTACATGGTCTGTAACCTGACTCATTATGTCTAGGGGCCCGAGCTACATGGTCTGTAACCTGACTCATTATGTCTAGGGTTCCTAGCTACATGGTCTGTAACCTGACTCATTATGTCTAGGGGTCCTAGCTACATGGTCTGTAACCTGACTCATTATGTCTAGGGGCCCGAGCTACATGGTCTGTAACCTGACTCATTATGTCTAGGGGTCCTAGTTACATTGTCTGTAACCTGACTCATTATTTCTAGGGTTCCTAGCTACATGGTCTGTAACCTGACTCAATATGTCTAGGGTCCTAGCTACATGGTCTATAACCTGACTCATTATGTCTAGGGGTCCTAGTTACATTGTCTGTAACCTGACTCATTATGTCTAGGGGTCCTAGTTACATGGTCTGTAACCTGACTCACTATGTCTAGGGTCCTAGCTACATGGTCTGTAACCTGACTCATTACGTCTAGGGGTCCTAGTTAAATGGTCTGTAACCTGACTCATTATGTCTCGGGGTCCTAGTTACATGGTCTGTAACCTGACTCATTATGTCTAGGGGTCCTAGTTACATGGTCTGTAACCTGACTCATTATGTCTCGGGGTCCTAGCTACATGGTCTGTAACCTGACTCATTATGTCTAGGGTTCCTAGCTACAAAGTCTGTAACCTGACTCATTATGTCTAGGGGTCCTAGTTACATGGTCTGGAACGTAACTCATTATGTCTAGGGGTCCTAGGTACATGGTCTGTAACCTGACTCGTTATATCTAGTGCTCCTAGCAACATGTTTTGGAACATGAATGTCTAGGGGTCCTAGCTACATGGTCTGTAACCTGACTTATTATATCTAGGGCTCCTAGCAACATGTTCTGGAACCTGAATGTCTAGGGGTCCTAGCTACATTGTCTGTAACCTGACTCATTATGTCTAGGGGTTTCGAGCTACATGCTCTGTAACCTGACTCATTATTTCTAGGGGTCCTAGCTACATTGTCTGTAATCTGACTCATTATGTCTAGGGGTCCTAGTTACATTGTCTGTAACCTGACTCACTATGTCTACGGTTCTAGCTACATGGTCTATAATCTGACTCATTATGTCTAGGGGTCCTAGTTACATTGTCTGTAACCTGACTCATTATGTCTAGGGGTCCTAGTTACATGGTCTGTAACCTGACTCATTATGTCTAGGGGTCCTAGCTACATGGTCTGTAATCTGACTCATTATGTCTAGGGGCCCGAGCTACATGGTCTGTAACCTGACTCATTATGTCGAGGGGTCCTAGTTACATGGTCTGTAACCTGACTCATTATGTCTAGGGGTCCTAGCTACATGGTCTGTAACTTGACTCATTATGTCTAGGGGTTCGAGCTACATGGTCTGTAACCTGACTCATTATGTCTAGGGGTCCTAGTTACATTGTCTGTAACCTGACTGTCTAGGGGTCCTAGCTACATTGTCTGTAACCTGACTGTCTAGGGGTCCTAGCTACATGGTCTGTAACCTGACTCATTATGTCTAGGGGTCCTAGTTACATTGTCTGTAACCTGACTCATTATGTCTAGGGTTCCTAGCTACATGGTCTATAACCTGACTCATTATGTCTAGGTGTCCTTTTTACATTGTCTATAACCTGACTCATTATATCTAGGGGTCCTAGTTACATGGTCTGTAACCTGACTCATTATGTCTAGGGTTCCTAGCTACATGGTCTGTAACCTGACTCATTATGTCTAGGTGTCCTAGTTACATGGTCTGGAACGTAACTCATTATGTCTAGGGCTCCTAGCTACATGTTCTGGAACCTGAATCTCTAGGGTCCTAGCTACATGGTCTGTAACCTGACTCATTATGTCAAGGTTTCCTAGTTACATGGTCTGCAACCTGACTCATTATGTCTAGGGGCCTTAGCTACATGGTCTGTAACCTGACTCATTGTGTCTAGGGGCCCGAGCTACATGCTCTGTAACCTGACTAATTATGTCGAGGGGTCCTAGTTACAGTGTCTGTAACCTGACTCATTATGTCTAGGGGTTCGAGCTACATGGTCTGTAACCTGACTCATTATGTCTAGGGCTCCTAGCAACGTGTTCTGGAACCTGAATGTCTAGGGGTCCTAGTTACATGGTCTGTAACCTGTCTCACTATGTCTAGGGTCCTAGCTACATGGTCTGTAACCTGACTCACTATGTCTAGGGTCCTAGCTACATGGTCTATAACCTGACTCATTATGTCTAGGGGTCCTAGTTACATTGTCTGTAACCTGACTGTCTAGGGGTCCTAGCTACATGGTATGTAACCTGACTCATTATGTCTAGGGGTCCTAGTTACATTGTCTGTAACCTGACTCATTATTTCTAGGGGTCCTAGCTACATGGTCTGTAACCTGACTCACTATGTCTAGGGTTCTAGCTACATGGTCTATAACCTGACTCATTATGTCTAGGGGTCCTAGTTACATTGTCTGTAACCTGACTCATTATGTCTAGGGGTCCAAGTTACATGGTCTGTAACCTGACTCATTATGTCTAGGGGTCCTAGCTACATGGTCTGTAACCTGACTCATTATGTCTAGGGGCCCGAGCTACATGGTCTGTAACCTGACTCATTATGTCGAGGGGTCCTAGTTACATTGTCTGCAACCTGACTCATTATGTCTAGGGGTCCTAGCTACATGGTCTGTAACCTGACTCATTATGTCTAGGGGTCCTAGCTACATGGTGTGTAACCTGACTCATTATGTCTAGGGGCCCGAGCTACATGGTCTGTAACCTGACTCATTATGTCTAGGGGTGTGAGCTACATGGTCTGTGACCTGACTCATTATGTCTAGGGTTCCTAGCTACATGGTCTGTAACCTGACTCATTATATCTAGGGTTCCTAGCTACATGGTCTGTAACCTGACTCAATATGTCTAGGGTCCTAGCTACATGGTCTATAACCTGACTCATTATGTCTAGGGGTCCTAGTTACATTGTCTGTAACCTGACTCATTATGTCTAGGGGTCCTAGTTACATGGTCTGTAACCTGACTCATTATGTCTAGGGGTCCTAGCTACATGTTCTGTAACCTGACTCATTATTTCTAGGGGTCCTAGCTACATGGTCTGTAACCTGACTCATTATGTCTAGGGGTCCTAGTTACATGGTCTGTAACCTGACTCACTATGTCTAGGGTCCTAGCTACATGGTCTGTAACCTGACTCATTACGTCTAGGGGTCCTACTTAAATGGTCTGTAACCTGACTCATTATGTCTAGGGGTCCTAGCTACAAAGTCTGTAACCTGACTCATTATGTCTAGGGGTCCTAGTTACATGGTCTGTAACCTGACTCATTATGTCTAGGGGTCCTAGTTACATGGTCTGTAACCTGACTCATTATGTCTAGGGGTCCTAGTTACATGGTCTGTAACCTGACTCATTATGTCAAGGGGTCCTAGTTACATGGTCTGTAACCTGACTCATTATGTCTATGGGTCCTAGTTACATGGTCTGGAACGTAACTCATTATATCTAGGGGTCGTAGTTACATGGTCTGTAACCTGACTTATTATATCTAGGGCTCCTAGCAACATGTTCTGGAACCTGAATGTCTAGGGGTCCTAGCTACATTGTCTGTAACCTGACTCATTATGTCTAGGGGTTTCGAGCTACATGCTCTGTAACCTGACTCATTATTTCTAGGGGTCCTAGCTACATTGTCTGTAATCTGACTCATTATGTCTAGGGGTCCATGTTACATTGTCTGTAACCTGACTCACTATGTCTACGGTTCTAGCTACATGGTCTATAATCTGACTCATTATGTCTAGGGGTCCTAGTTACATTGTCTGTAACCTGACTCATTATGTCTAGGGGGTCCTAGTTACATGGTCTGTAACCTGACTCATTATGTCTAGGGGTCCTAGCTACATGGTCTGTAATCTGACTCATTATGTCTAGGGGCCCGAGCTACATGGTCTGTAACCTGACTCATTATGGGTCCTGTGTGGCTCAGTCGGTAGAGCATGGCGCTTGCAACGCCAAGCGTCGTGGGTTCGATTCCCGCTGGGACCACCCATATGTAAAAGTAGTGGCCCCAGCCGACTTGTAAGTCGCTTTGGACAAAAGCGTCTGCTAAATGGGATATATATATATATATATGTCGAGGGGTCCTAGTTACATGGTCTGTAACCTGACTCATTATGTCTAGGGGCCCGAGCTACATGGTCTGTAACCTGACTCATTATGTCTAGGGGTGTGAACTACATGGTCTGTGACCTGACTCATTATGTCTAGGGGTCCTAATTACATGGTCTGTAACCTGACTCATTATGTCGAGGGGTCCTAATTACATGGTCTGTAACCTGACTCATTATGTCTAGGGGTCCTAGCAAAATGTCTGTAACCTGACTCATTATGTCTAGGGGTCCTAGTTACATGGTCTGTAACCTGACTCATTATGTCTAGGGGTCCTAGTTACATGGTCTGTAACCTGACTCATTATGTCAAGGGGTCCTAGTTACATGGTCTGTAACCTGACTCATTATGTCTAGGGGTCCTAGTTACATGGTCTGGAACGTAACTCATTACGTCTAGGGGTCCTAGTTACATGGTCTGTAACCTGACTGTCTAGGGGTCCTAGCTACATTGTCTGTAATCTGACTCATTATGTCTAGGGGTCCTAGTTACATTGTCTGTAACCTGACTCACTATGTCTACGGTACTAGCTACATGGTCTATAATCTGACTCATTATGTCTAGGGGTCCTAGTTACATTGTCTGTAACCTGACTCATTATGTCTAGGGGTCCTAGTTACATAGTCTGTAACCTGACTGTCTAGAGGTCCTAGTTACATGGTCTATAACCTGACTCATTATGTCTAGGGGTCCTAGCAACATGGTCTGTAACCTGACTCATTATGTCTAGGGGTCCTAGTTACATGGTCTGTAACCTGACTCATTATGACTAGGGGCCCTAGTTACATGGTCTGTAACCTGACTCATTATGTCTAGGGGTCCTAGCTACATGGTCTGTAACCTGACTCATTATGTCTAGGGGTCCTAGCTACATGGTCTGTAACCTGACTCATTATGTCTAGGGGTCCTAGCTACATGGTCTGTAACCTGACTCATTATGTCTAGGGGTCCTAGCTACATGGTCTGTAACCTGACTCATTATGTCTAGGGGTCCTAGTTACATGGTCTGTAACCTGACTCATTATGTCTAGGGGTCCTAGCTACATGGTCTGTAACCTGACTCATTATGTCTAGGGGTCCTAGCTACATGGTCTGTAACCTGACTCATTATGTCTAGGGGTCCTAGTTACATGGTCTGTAACCTGACTCATTATGTCTAGGGGTCCTAGTTACATGGTCTGTAACCTGACTCATTATGTCTAGGGGTCCTAGCTACATGGTCTGTAACCTGACTCATTATGTCTAAGAGTCCTAGTTACATGGTCTGTAACCTGACTCATTATGTCTAGGGGTCCTAGTTACATGGTCTGTAACCTGACTGTCTAGGGGTCCTAGCTACATGGTCTGTAACCTGACTGTCTAGGGGTCCTAGTTACATGGTCTGTTACCTGACTGTCTAGGGGTCCTAGCCACATGGTCTGTTACCTGACTGTCTAGGGGTCCTAGCCACATGGTCTGTAACCTGACTGTCTAGGGGTCCTAGTTACATGGTCTGTAACCTGACTCATTATGTCTAGGGGTCCTAGCTACATGGTCTGTAACCTGACTCATTATGTCTAGGGGTCCTAGTTACATGGTCTGTAACCTGACTCATTATGTCTAGGGGTCCTAGTTACATTGTCTGTAACCTGACTGTCTAGGGGTCCTAGCTACATGGTCTGTAACCTGACTCATTATGTCTAGGGGTGTGAACTACATGGTCTGTGACCTGACTCATTATGTCTAGGGGTCCTAGCTACATGGTCTGTAATCTGACTCATTATGTCTAGGGGCCCGAGCTACATGGTCTGTAAACTGACTCATTATGTCGAGGGGTCCTAGTTACATTGTCTGCAACCTGACTCATTATGTCTAGGGGCCCGAGCTACATGGTCTATAACCTGACTCATTATGTCTAGGGGTCCTAGCTACATGGTTTGTAACTTGACTCATTATGTCTAGGGGTTCGAGCTACATGGTCTGTAACCTGACTCATTATGTCTAGGGTTCTAGCTACATGGTCTATAACCTGACTCATTATGTCTAGGGGTCCTAGTTACATTGTCTGTAACCTGACTGTCTAGAGGTCCTAGTTACATGGTCTATAACCTGACTCATTATGTCTAGGGGTCCTAGCTACATGGTCTGTAACCTGACTGTCTAGGGGTCCTAGTTACATGGTCTGTAACCTGACTCATTATGTCTAGGAGTCCTAGTTACATGGTCTGTAACCTGACTGTCTAGGGGTCCTAGCTACAGGGTCTTAACCTGACTGTCTAGGGGTCCTAGTTTCATGGTCTGTAACCTGACTCATTATGTCTAGGGTTACTAGCTACATTGTCTGTAACCTGACTCATTATGTCTAGGGGTCCTAACTTCATGGTCTGTAACCTGACTGTCTAGGGGTCCTAGCAACATGGTCTGCAACCTGACTGTCTAGGGGTCCTAGCAACATGGTCTATAACCTGACTCATTATGTCTAGGGGTCCTAGTTACATGGTTTGTAACCTGACTCATTATGTCTAGGGGTCCTAGCAACATGGTCTGCAACCTGACTCATTATGTCTAGGGGTCCTAGCTACATGGTCTGTAACCTGACTCATTATGTCTAGGGGTCATAGTTACATGGTCTGTAACCTGACTCATTATGTCTAGGGGTCCTAGTTACATGGTCTGTAACCTGACTCATTATGTCTAGGGGTCCTAGCAACATGGTCTGCAACCTGACTCATTATGTCTAGGGGTCCTAGCTACATGGTCTATAACCTGACTCATTATGTTTAGGGGTCCGAGCTACAAAGTCTGTAACCTGACTCAATATGTCTAGGGGTCCTAGCTACATGGTCTGTAACCTGACTCATTATGTCTAGGGGTCCGAGCTACAAAGTCTGTAACCTGACTCAATATGTCTAGGGGTCCTAGCTACATGGTCTGTAACCTGACTGTCTAGGGGTCCTAGTTACATGGTCTTTTACCTGACTGTCTAGGGGTCCTAGCCACATGGTCTGTTACCTGACTGTCTAGGGGTCCTAGCCACATGGTCTGTAACCTGACTCGTTATGTCTAGGGGCCCTAGTTACATGGTCTGTAACCTGACTCATTATGTCTCGGGGTCCTAGTTACATGGTCTGTAACCTGACTCGTTATGTCTAGGGGTCCTCGCTACATGGTCTGTAACCTGACTCATTATGTCTAGGGGTCCTAGCAACATGGTCTGTAACCTGACTCACTATGTCTAGGGGTCCTAGTTACATGGTCTGTAACCTGACTCATTATGTCTAGGGGTCCTAGTTACATGGTCTGTAACCTGACTCATTATGTCTAGTGGTCCTAGTTACATGGTCTGTAACCTGACTCATTATGTCTAGGGGTCCTAGCTACATGGTCTGTAACCTGACTCATTATGTCTAGGGGCCCGAGCTACATGGTCTGTAACCTGACTCACTATGTCTAGGGGTCCTAGTTACATGGTCTGTAACCTGACTCATTATGTCTAGGGGTCCTAGTTACATGGTCTGTAACCTGACTCATTATGTCTAGGGGTCCTAGCTACATGGTCTGTAACCTGACTCATTATGTCTAGGGGCCCGAGCTACATGGTCTGTAACCTGACTCACTATGTCTAGGGGTCCTAGTTACATGGTCTGTAACCTGACTCATTATGTCTAGGGGTCCTAGTTACATGGTCTGTAACCTGACTCATTATGTCTAGGGGTCCTAGTTACATGGTCTGTAACCTGACTAATTATATCTAGGGCTCCGAGCAACATGTTCTGGAACCTGAATCTCTAGGGTCCTAGCTACATGGTCTGTAACCTGACTCATTATGTCTAGGGGTCCTAGTTACATGGTCTGTAACCTGACTCATTATGTCAAGGGGTCCTAGTTACATGGTCTGTAACCTGACTCATTATGTCTAGGAGTCCTAGTTAATTGGTCTGTAACCTGACTCATTATGTCTAGGGGTCCTAGCTACATGGTCTGTAACCTGACTCATTATGTCTAGGGGTCCTAGTTACATGGTCTGTAACCTGACTCATTATGTCTAGGGGTCCTAGTTACATGGTCTATTTAACCTTCAGGGTTCCGGAGTGATGCAGTAATCTCAGTCCAAGACGCTCCACTACATTCCCTGGTTCGTATCCAGGCTGTTTCACATCCGGCCATGATTGGGAGTCGCATAATCCGGCGCGCAATTGACCCAGCGTCGTCCCGGTTTGGCCGGGGTAGGCCGTAATTGTAACTTAGAATTTGTTCTTAACTGACTTGCCTAGTTAAATAAAGGTTACACAACATTCCTCTGTGTTCAGTCTTCCTGGAAAAAACTGAGGATGGATCCACAACATTATAATTACTCCACCATTGCTAACCTAAATGACAGAGTAAAAAGAAGCTTCTAGAGAATAAAACTATTCAAAAACATATATCCTGTTTGCATAAGTAATACTGCAAATGTCACTTTCTCTCCTCAGTACATTGTGTTATGTTCGGGGGAAAACCAACACAACACATCACTGAGTACATCTCTTCCTATTTTCATGTTATGGGTATGCTGTCATGATGATGCTGTCATGACGTTGGCCTGGGGGTAGGTTTATGACAGTCATAAATACCTCTTTCCCCCTTTTTCCTCTCTACCCTATTGATGTTACATTTGCAAAACCCTTGGTTAACATAGAGATTCTGGGAACATCAGAAGGTGGGGGGAAATGAACTATATTCTGGTAATCTGACCAATTGAACATATGCAGCGGTACTTAATGAATATGATGTCAGTTCGGTTATCATCTGAGATATTCTCATCAATGATAAGATGACATAAATTCTACAGTTAAAGTCTACACATCAGAGTTATCGGATTCACATGGAATTGTTGTTCAATTTAAATGTTTGAATATGAAATTATTCGTGATGGGATGAAATGTGATTTTAGCTTTTAAATTGTGAGATTTGGTTTTTCACAAGATCATTGGCCCGCCCCTGTGAAGGGACATGGGCTATAAAACTTTTCAAACAAGCCCTCCTCTCCCTTCCTATATAAGCACTTGACGACAATGTAACCTCCTGTTCCGAGGACATGAGGACGACGGTCCGATGTCAGAATGGTTCAGATAAAGGTTTCACATCCTCAGAACGAAACCAACATCAGTGTGAGCTTTGGTTGCGAATGGTATGAACTTTGAACTCTTATTCACTACAGAAGTGATACCTCCTTGCCATTGAGTTAGCAACCGCAGCTGCAAATGCAGGTTATGAAGGAACAGACAGAGTATCCCGTTGTTACGAATCCCTTTTGGCCCGATAGTCTAGGAGAGATGGTAACGAGACCCTTTACATAACTCATGCAAATTATAATAGTGAAAAAGTGAAAGTGAGAACGAAATAACCACGACAACTGAAATCTACCGTCAAACTCAGGGTTTATTAGAAAACACACGGTAATGGGGGGAGCAGGAAAAGGGGCTGAGCTGGACCCAAGGAAATAAACAATAAGTATTAAAAAACACGCCTAAGCTAGACTAGCCTATTTCAACAACAGCTAACTAACTAACCAAAAAATACTGTGGGTGGTACGCCCAGTTCTAACTAGTGTATTTAACAAAGTTTACCTATGGGTAGTGTATGCCCATGGGCGACTTGTCTTGTTTCCCCTTTTTCCCACCAGCAAACAAACACAAACACCATAACCAAAAACAATACTCAAAGGTGAGGACAAAGTGATATGGAGGTGCTCAACAAAAGAGAGGTCAATACATAAAGAGAGAGTGAAACAGAGAGACCTACAGACATGGCATTTACAGAGAGATTGAGCTCCACAGCAAACAACTGACAGGGTTTTTAAACAAAGGGAAAGGAACGGTGATTGGGTAGGAAACTGGAGGAGGTGTGTCTTCTGATTGATGATTGGTGACTGATTGGGGAGTGATGATTTTCACCTGTGAGGGAAGAAGGAGAGAAAAGAAACACACAGGATACTTGTATCCGTAACACCCGTCTACCACACAACAATGTTACTACAACGTATCCAATTTACCACCAGAGACATTCTTCAAAGGACTCGGTTGGGCAACACGGCCTTCCATCTACCACCAACCTACCGAAGCGCAGCTCAGAGTAAATATTTATTGCATTTTCCTTTTCCAAACGGGCGGTATTGTAGAATGCATAAGATACTGTATTTAAGATAGCCCAGCTTTGGCCTTTGTTACTCAGTCTTCCCGCTCCTTCACTAAATCCAGCCCCTTTTCCTTTGTGTAACAAGCTGTCATATCTGTTCTGCCCGCTAGGGCCGTTTTTCTTTATGACGTAATTTGTAATCAAGTTATGATTTAATTATGTGTATGTTTAATTCTGTGTGATTAGTTAGGTATTTAGTAAATAAATAATTAAACCCAATTTTGCATTGCTGATTCAACTTGTGAGCCAGGGTTCGTGCAGATAACTAAGAATTTACAACTTTCAGATGAGACTGAATTAAGATGACCATTAATGTTGACTGCTATTGATGTAAAATATTACTAGGTCTTTAAGAGTTTATTCGGGAAGATAACAGCTCTATAAATATTATTTCGTGGTGCCCTGACTCTCTAGTTAATTACATTTACATGATTAGCTCAATCAGCTAATATTAATTACGGATAAATTATTTTATAGAATAGCATGTCATATCACTTAATCCGGCATAGCCAGAGATACGACAATGCTAGGCACAGGAAAACTCCTAGAGGAAAACCTGGTTCAGTCTGCTTTCCAACAAACACTGGGAGATTAATTCACCTTTCAGCAAGACAATAACCAAAAACATAAGGGCAAATATACACTGGAGTTGCTTACCAAGACAACATTGAATGTTATTGTGTGGCCTGGTTACAGTTTTGTCTAAATCAGCTCGAAAATCTTTGGCACGACCTGAAAATGGCTGTCTGCAGTGATCAACAACCAACTTGACAGAGCTTGAAGAATTGTAAAAAGAATAATGTACAAATATTGTACAGTCCAGGTGTGGAAAGCTCACAGATATAATCACTGCCAAATATGCTTCTACAAAGTATTGACTCAGGGATGTGAATACTTACTGTGTGTAAATTAGATAATTGCAAATATTTCAAAAAATATGTTTTCACTATGTCATTACAAGGTATTATGTGAAGATGGGTGAGAAAACACATGTACTTATCCATTTTGAATTGAGGCTGTTCCACAGCACAATGTGGAATCAGTGAAGGGGTGGGACTACTTTCTGAATGTACTGTATATGTGACATTAGGTCTCATAAGGAGGCCTCGTAAGGAGGTCTCGTAAGGAGATCTCGTAAGGAGATCTCATAAGGAGGTCTCTTAAGGAGGTCTCGTAAGGAGGTCTCATAAGGAGGTCTTGTAAGGAGATCTCGTAAGGAGATCTCGTAAGGAGGTCTCGTAAGGAGGTCTCTTAAGGAGGTCTTGTAAGGAGGTCTCGTGAGGAGATCTCATAAGGGGGTCTCGTAAGGAGGTCTTGTAAGGAGGTCTCGTAAGGAGGTCTCTTAAGGAGGTCTTGTAAGGAGATCTCGTAAGGAGGTCTCGAAAGGAGGTCTCGTAAGGAGATCTCATTAGGAGTTCTCGTAAGGTCTCGGGAAGGAGGTCTCGGAAGGAGGTCTCTTAAGGAGGTCTCTTAAGGAGGTCTCGTAAGGAGGTCTCGTAAGGAGGCCTCATAAGGAGGCCTCGTAATGAGGTCTCGTAAGGAGGTCTCGTAAGGAGGTCTCGTAAGGAGGTCTCGTAAGGAGATCTCGTAAGTAGGTCTCGTAAGGCCTTCATGTTTGCCCCTGACCTACATTTTGGTCGTATTCATATACTACACGCTCACACACAAGCAGTTATACTTAGTTTTGAAACAGAAAGAATAATTAGAATTGCTTCATGTGTTTCATGCACGTCTTCTCTCTCAGTGGTTTCTCTGGGATGTGAATCTGCGTGGGACAGAGAGACAAGGAGGCAGAATGAACCCTGCAGTGCTTCTCTTTGATGTCTGTCAGCCATTTGGGAGTGCTGATACATATATTGATCGCCTGAGCACCAGCAAGTTTCCCTCTCTCCCTCCTGCTGTTCGGCATTTTATTTCTTCCTTGCTTTTTTTCATTTCCTGCTGTTGATCAGAATAGTCAGGGATAGAGGTTACAGAGAGCACCATTCCATCTGTTGATCAGAGAGAGAGGAACATTCAGGGATAGAGGTTACAGAGAGCACCATCCCATCTGTTGATCAGAATAGAGGAATAGTCAGGGATAGAGGTTACAGAGAGCACCTTTCCATCTGTTGATCAGAGAGAGAGGAACAGTCAGGGATACAGGTTACAGAGAGCACAATCCCATCTGTTGATAAGAAGAGAGGAACAGTCAGGGCTAGAGGTTACAAAGAGCACCATTCCATATATTGACAGTGTTTCCATTATGTCAATTTAAAACAGTACACATTATTATTTTGGGTACTGTGCTGTGCGGATTGCGAGTGTTTGATAATTTTGGCACAGCTGATGCTCTTGGTTAGCTCTGTATATAACTGATCCTCATGGTTAGCTCTGTATATAACTGATCCTCATGGTTAGCTCTGTAAAGCTGATACTCATGGTTAGCTCTGTAAAGCTGATCCTCATGGTTAAATCTGTATATAACTGATCCTCATGGTTAGCTCTGTAAAGCTGATCCTCATGGTTAGCTCTGTATATAACTGATCCTCATGGTTATCTCTGTATATAACTGATCCTCATGGTTAGCTCTGTATATAACTGATCCTCATGGTTAGCTCTGTGCATCTGATCCTCATGGTTAGCTCTGTATATAACTGATCCTCATGGCTAGCTCTGTAAAGCTGATCCTCATGGTTAGCTCTGTAAAGCTGATCCTCATGGTTAGCTCTGTATATAACTGATCCTCATGGTTATCTCTGTATATAACTGATCCTCATGGTTAGCTCTGTATATAACTGATCCTCATGGTTAGCTCTGTGTATCTGATCCTCATGGTTAGCTCTGTATATAACTGATCCTCATGGTTAGCTCTGTAAAGCTGATCCTCATGGTTAGCTCTGTATATAACTGATCCTCATGGTTAGCTCTGTATATAACTGATCCTCATGGTTAGTTCTGTATAGCTGATCCTCATGGTTAGCTCTGTATATAACTGATCCTCATGGTTAGTTCTGTAAAGCTGATCCTCATGGTTAGTTCTGTAAAGCTGATCCTCATGTTTAGCTCTGTATATAACTGATCCTCATGGTTAGCTCTTTAAAGCTGATCCTCATGGTTAGCTCTGTAAAGCTGATCCTCATGGTTAGCTCTGTAAAGCTGATCCCCATGGTTAGCACTGTAAAGCTGATCCTCATGGTTAGCTCTGTGAATCTGATCATCATGGTTAGTTCTGTGTATCTGATCCTCATGGTTAGCTTTGTGTATCTGATGCTCATGTATAGCTCTGTATATAACTGATCCTCGTTTTTAGCTCTGTATATAACTGATCCTCGTGGTTAGCTCTGTATATAACTTATCCTCGTGGTTAGCTCTGTATATAACTGATCCTCGTGGTTAGCTCTGTATATAACTGATCCTCATGGTTAGCTCTGTATCGCTGATCCTCATGGTTAGCTCTGTATATAACTGATCCTCATGGTTTGCCCTGTAAAGCTGATCCTCGTGGTTAGCTCTGTATATAACTGATCCTCATTGTTAGCTCTGTAAAGCTAATCATCATGGTTAGCTCTTTGTATCTGATCCTCATTGTTAGCTCTGTAAAGCTGATCGTCAAGGTAAGCTCTGTAAAGCTGATCCTCATGGTTAGCTCTGTAAAGTCGGCCCTCATTGTTAGCTCTGTATATAACTGATCCTCGTGGTTAGCTCTGTATATAACTGATCCTCATGGTTGGCTCTGTATATAACTGATCCTCATGGTTTGCTCTGTATATATCTGATGCTCATGTATAGCTCTGTATATAACTGATCCTCATGGTTAGCTCTGTATATATCTGATGCTCATGTATAGCTCTGTATATAACTGATTCTCATGGTTAGATCTGTGTATCTGATCCTCATGGTTAGTTCTGTAAAGCTGATCCTCATGGTTAGTTCTGTAAAGCTGATCCTCATGGTTAGCTCTGTATACAACTGATCCTCATGGTTAGCTCTGTATATAACTGATCCTCGTGGTTAGCTCTGTATATAACTGATCCTCATGGTTGGCTCTGTATATAACTGATCCTCATGGTTAGCTCTGTATATATCTGATGCTCATGTATAGCTCTGTATATAACTGATCCTCATGGTTAGCTCTGTATATAACTGATCCTCATGGTTAGCTCTGTATATAACTGATCCTCATGGTTAGCTCTGTATATAACTGATCCTCGTGGTTAGCTCTGTATATAACTGATCCTCATGGTTAGCTCTGTATATAACTGATCCTCATGGTTAGCTCTGTATATAACTGATCATCATGGTTAGTTCTGTAAAGCTGATCCTCATTGTTAGCTCTGTATATAACTGATCCTCATGGTTAGCTCTGTAAAGCTGATCCTCATGGTTAGTTCTGTAAAGCTGATCCTCATGGTTAGCTCTGTATATAACTGATCCTCATGGTTAGCTCTGTATATAACTGATCCTCATGGTTGGCTCTGTATATAACTGATCCTCATGGTTAGCTCTGTGTATCTGATGCTCATGTATAGCTCTGTATATAACTGATCCTCATGGTTATCTCTGTATATAACTGATCCTCATGGTTAGTTCTGTAAAGCTGATCCTCATGGTTAGTTCTGTATATAACTGATCCTCGTGGTTAGCTCTGTATATAACTGATCCTCATGGTTGGCTCTGTATATAACTGATCCTCATGGTTAGCTCTGTAAAGCTGATCCTCATGGTTAGCTCATTATATAACTGATCCTCGTGGTTAGCTCTGTATATAACTGATCCTCGTGGTTAGCTCTGTATATAACTGATGCTCATGTATAGCTCTGTATATAACTGATCCTCATGGTTAGCTCTGTATATAACTGATCCTCATGGTTAGCTCTGTAAAGCTGATCCTCATGGTTAGTTCTGTAAAGCTGATCCTCATGGTTAGCTCTGTATATAACTGATCCACATGGTTAGCTATGTAAAGCTGATCCTCATGGTTAGCTCTGTATATAACTGATCCTCATGGTTAGCTCTGTATATAACTGATCCTCGTGGTTAGCTCTGTATATAACTGATACTCATGGTTAGTTCTGTAAAGCTGATCCTCATGGTTAGCTCTGTATATAACTGATCCTCATGGTTAGTTCTGTAAAGCTGATCCTCATGGTTAGTTCTGTAAAGCTGATCCTCATGGTTAGTTCTGTAAAGCTGATCCTCATGTTTAGCTCTGTATATAACTGATCCTCATGGTTAGCTCTGTATATAACTGATCCTCATGGTTAGTTCTGTAAAGCTGATCCTCATGGTTAGCTCTGTAAAGTCGGCCCTCATTGTTAGCTCTGTATATAACTGATTCTCATGGTTAGATCTGTGTATCTGATCCTCATGGTTAGTTCTGTAAAGCTGATCCTCATGGTTAGTTCTGTAAAGCTGATCCTCATGGTTAGCTCTGTATACAACTGATCCTCATGGTTAGCTCTGTATATAACTGATCCTCGTGGTTAGCTCTGTATATAACTGATCCTCATGGTTGGCTCTGTATATAACTGATCCTCATGGTTAGCTCTGTATATATCTGATGCTCATGTATAGCTCTGTATATAACTGATCCTCATGGTTAGCTCTGTATATAACTGATCCTCATGGTTAGCTCTGTATATAACTGATCCTCATGGTTAGCTCTGTATATAACTGATCCTCGTGGTTAGCTCTGTATATAACTGATCCTCATGGTTAGCTCTGTATATAACTGATCCTCATGGTTAACTCTGTATATAACTGATCCTCATGGTTAGTTCTGTAAAGCTGATCCTCATTGTTAGCTCTGTATATAACTGATCCTCATGGTTAGCTCTGTAAAGCTGATCCTCATGGTTAGTTCTGTAAAGCTGATCCTCATGGTTAGCTCTGTATATAACTGATCCTCATGGTTAGCTCTGTATATAACTGATCCTCATGGTTGGCTCTGTATATAACTGATCCTCATGGTTAGCTCTGTGTATCTGATGCTCATGTATAGCTCGGTATATAACTGATCCTCATGGTTATCTCTGTATATAACTGATCCTCATGGTTAGTTCTGTAAAGCTGATCCTCATGGTTAGTTCTGTATATAACTGATCCTCGTGGTTAGCTCTGTATATAACTGATCCTCATGGTTGGCTCTGTATATAACTGATCCTCATGGTTAGCTCTGTAAAGCTGATCCTCATGGTTAGCTCATTATATAACTGATTCTCGTGGTTAGCTCTGTATATAACTGATCCTCGTGGTTAGCTCTGTATATAACTGATGCTCATGTATAGCTCTGTATATAACTGATCCTCATGGTTAGCTCTGTATATAACTGATCCTCATGGTTAGCTCTGTAAAGCTGATCCTCATGGTTAGTTCTGTAAAGCTGATCCTCATGGTTAGCTCTGTATATAACTGATCCTCATGGTTAGCTATGTAAAGTTGATCCTCATGGTTAGCTCTGTATATAATTGATCCTCATGGTTAGCTCTGTATATAACTGATCCTCGTGGTTAGCTCTGTATATAACTGATCCTCATGGTTAGTTCTGTAAAGCTGATCCTCATGGTTAGCTCTGTATATAACTGATCCTCATGGTTAGCTCTGTATATAACTGATTCTCGTGGTTAGCTCTGTATATAACTGATCCTCGTGGTTAGCTCTGTATATAACTGATCCTCATGGTTAGCTCTGTATATAACTGATCCTCGTGGTTAGCTCTGTATATAACTGATCCTCATGGTTAGTTCTGTAAAGCTGATCCTCATGGTTAGCTCTGTATATGACTGATCCTCATGGTTAGCTCTGTATATAACTGATCCTCGTGGTTAGCTCTGTATATAACTGATCCTCATGGTTAGTTCTGTAAAGCTGATCCTCATGGTTAGCTCTGTATATAACTGATCCTCATGGTTAGCTCTGTATATAACTGATCCTCATGGTTAGCTCTGTAAAGCTGATCCTCATGGTTAGCTCTGTATATAACTGATCCTCATGGTTAGCTCTGTATATAACTGATCCTCGTGGTTAGCTCTGTATATAACTGATCCTCATGGTTAGTTCTGTAAAGCTGATCCTCATGGTTAGCTCTGTATATAACTGATCCTCATGGTTAGTTCTGTAAAGTGTATCCTCATGGTTAGTTCTGTAAAGCTGATCCTCATGGTTAGCTCTGTATATAACTGATCCTCATGGTTAGCTCTGTATATAACTGATCCTCGTGGTTAGCTCTGTATATAACTGATCCTCATGGTTAGTTCTGTAAAGCTGATCCTCATGGTTAGCTCTGTATATAACTGATCCTCATGGTTAGTTCTGTAAAGCTGATCCTCATGGTTAGCTCTGTATATAACTGATCCTCATGGTTAGCTCTGTATATAACTGATCCTCATGGTTAGTTCTGTAAAGCTGATCCTCATGGTTAGTTCTGTAAAGCTGATCCTCATGGTTAGCTCTGTATATAACTGATCCTCATGGTTAGCTCTGTATATAACTGATCCTCATGGTTAGTTCTGTAAAGCTGATCCTCGTGGTTAGTTCTGTAAAGCTGATCCTCATGGTTAGCTCTGTATATAACTGATCCTCATGGTTAGTTCTGTAAAGCTGATCCTCATGGTTAGCTCTGTATATAACTGATCCTCATGGTTAGCTCTGTATATAACTGATCCTCATGGTTAGTTCTGTAAAGCTGATCCTCGTGGTTAGTTCTGTAAAGCTGATCCTCATGGTTAGCTCTGTATATAACTGATCCTCATGGTTAGCTCTGTATATAACTGATCCTCATGGTTAGTTCTGTAAAGCTGATCCTCATGGTTAGTTCTGTAAAGCTGATCCTCATGGTTAGCTCTGTATATAACTGATCCTCATGGTTAGCTCTGTATATAACTGATCCTCATGGTTAGTCCTGTAAAGCTGTTCCTCATGGTTAGCTCTGTATATAACTGATCCTCATGGTTTGCCCTGTAAAGCTGATCCTCGTGGTTAGCTCTGTATATAACTGATCCTCATGGTTAGTCCTGTAAAGCTGATTCTCATGGTTAGCTCTGTATATAACTGATCCTCATGGTTTGCCCTGTAAAGCTGATCCTCGTGGTTAGCTCTGTATATAACTGATCCTCATGGTTAGTCCTGTAAAGCTGATTCTCATGGTTAGCTCTGTATATAACTGATCGTCAAGGTAAGCTCTGTAAAGCTGATCCTCATGGTTAGCTCTGTAAAGTCGGCCCTCATTGTTAGCTCTGTATATAACTGATTCTCATGGTTAGATCTGTGTATCTGATCCTCATGCTTAGTTCTGTAAAGCTGATCCTCATGGTTAGTTCTGTAAAGCTGATCCTCATGGTTAGCTCTGTATATAACTGATCCTCATGGTTAGCTCTGTATATAACTGATCCTCGTGGTTAGCTCTGTATATAACTAATCCTCATGGTTGGCTCTGTATATAACTGATCCTCATGGTTAGCTCTGTATATAACTGATCCTCATGGTTAGCTCTGTATATAACTGATCCTCGTGGTTAGCTCTGTATGTAACTGATCCTCGTGGTTAGCTCTGTATATAACTGATCCTCATGGTTAGCTCTGTATATAACTGATCCTCATGGTTAGCTCTGTATATAACTGATCCTCATGGTTAGTTCTGTAAAGCTGATCCTCATGGTTAGCTCTGTATATAACTGATCCTCATGGTTAGCTCTGTAAAGCTGATCCTCATGGTTAGTTCTGTAAAGCTGATCCTCATGTTTAGCTCTGTATATAACTGATCCTCATGGTTAGCTCTGTATATAACTGATCCTCATGGTTGGCTCTGTATATAACTGATCCTCATGGTTAGCTCTGTGTATCTGATGCTCATGTATAGCTCTGTATATAACTGATCCTCATGGTTAGCTCTGTATATAACTGATCCTCATGGTTAGTTCTGTAAAGCTGATCCTCATGGTTAGTTCTGTATATAACTGATCCTCGTGGTTAGCTCTGTATATAACTGATCCTCATGGTTGGCTCTGTATATAACTGATCCTCATGGTTAATTCTGTAAAGCTGATCCTCATGGTTAGCTCTGTATATAACTGATCCTCGTGGTTAGCTCTGTATATAACTGATCCTCGTGGTTAGCTCTGTATATAACTGATCCTCATGGTTAGCTCTGTATATAACTGATCCTCATGGTTAGCTCTGTAAAGCTGATCCTCATGGTTAGCTCTGTATATAACTGATCCTCGTGATTAGCTCTGTATATAACTGATCCTCATGGTTAGCTCTGTATATAACTGATCCTCATGGTTAGTTCTGTAAAGCTGATCCTCATGGTTAGCTCTGTATATAACTGATCCTCGTGGTTAGCTCTGTATATAACTGATCCTCGTGGTTAGCTCTGTATATAACTGATCCTCATGGTTAGCTCTGTATATAACTGATCCTCATGGTTAGCTCTGTAAAGCTGATCCTCATGGTTAGCTCTGTATATAACTGATCCTCGTGATTAGCTCTGTATATAACTGATCCTCATGGTTAGCTCTGTATATAACTGATCCTCATGGTTAGCTCTGTATATAACTGATCCTCATGGTTAGCTCTGTATATAACTGATCCTCGTGGTTAGCTCTGTATATAACTGATCCTCATGGTTAGCTCTGTATGTAACTGATCCTCGTGGTTAGCTCTGTATATAACTGATCCTCATGGTTAGCTCTGTATATAACTGATCCTCATGGTTAGCTCTGTATATAACTGATCCTCGTGGTTAGCTCTGTATATAACTGATCCTCATGGTTAGCTCTGTATATAACTGATCCTCATGGTTAGCTCTGTAAAGCTGATCCTCATGGTTAGCTCTGTATATAACTGATCCTCGTGATTAGCTCTGTATATAACTGATCCTCATGGTTAGCTCTGTATATAACTGATCCTCATGGTTAGCTCTGTATATAACTGATCCTCATGGTTAGCTCTGTATATAACTGATCCTCGTGGTTAGCTCTGTATATAACTGATCCTCATGGTTAGCTCTGTATGTAACTGATCCTCGTGGTTAGCTCTGTATATAACTGATCCTCATGGTTAGCTCTGTATATAACTGATCCTCATGGTTAGCTCTGTATATAACTGATCCTCATGGTTAGTTCTGTAAAGCTGATCCTCATGGTTAGCTCTGTATATAACTGATCATCATGGTTAGCTCTGTAAAGCTGATCCTCATGGTTAGTACTGTAAAGCTGATCCTCATGTTTAGCTCTGTATATAACTGATCCTCATGGTTAGCTCTGTATATAACTGATCCTCATGGTTGGCTCTGTATATAACTGATCCTCATGGTTAGCTCTGTGTATCTGATCCTCATAGTTAGCTCTGTATATAACTGATCCTCATGGTTAGCTCTGTATATAACTGATCCTCATGGTTAGTTCTGTAAAGCTGATCCTCATGGTTAGTTCTGTATATAACTGATCCTCGTGGTTAGCTCTGTATATAACTGATCCTCATGGTTGGCTCTGTATATAACTGATCCTCATGGTTAGCTCTGTAAAGCTGATCCTCATGGTTAGCTCTGTATATAACTGATCCTCGTGGTTAGCTCTGTATATAACTGATCCTCGTGGTTAGCTCTGTATATAACTGATCCTCATGGTTAGCTCTGTATATAACTGATCCTCATGGTTAGCTCTGTAAAGCTGATCCTCATGGTTGGCTCTGTATATAACTGATCCTCGTGGTTAGCTCTGTATATAACTGATCCTCGTGGTTAGCTCTGTATATAACTGATCCTCATGGTTAGCTCTGTATATAACTGATCCTCATGGTTAGCTCTGTAAAGCTGATCCTCATGGTTAGCTCTGTATATAACTGATCCTCGTGATTAGCTCTGTATATAACTGATCCTCATGGTTAGCTCTGTATATAACTGATCCTCATGGTTAGCTCTGTATATAACTGATCCTCATGGTTAGCTCTGTATATAACTGATCCTCGTGGTTAGCTCTGTATATAACTGATCCTCATGGTTAGCTCTGTATGTAACTGATCCTCGTGGTTAGCTCTGTATATAACTGATCCTCATGGTTAGCTCTGTATATAACTGATCCTCATGGTTAGCTCTGTATATAACTGATCCTCATGGTTAGTTCTGTAAAGCTGATCCTCATGGTTAGCTCTGTATATAACTGATCATCATGGTTAGCTCTGTAAAGCTGATCCTCATGGTTAGTACTGTAAAGCTGATCCTCATGTTTAGCTCTGTATATAACTGATCCTCATGGTTAGCTCTGTATATAACTGATCCTCATGGTTGGCTCTGTATATAACTGATCCTCATGGTTAGCTCTGTGTATCTGATCCTCATAGTTAGCTCTGTATATAACTGATCCTCATGGTTAGCTCTGTATATAACTGATCCTCATGGTTAGTTCTGTAAAGCTGATCCTCATGGTTAGTTCTGTATATAACTGATCCTCGTGGTTAGCTCTGTATATAACTGATCCTCATGGTTGGCTCTGTATATAACTGATCCTCATGGTTAGCTCTGTAAAGCTGATCCTCATGGTTAGCTCTGTATATAACTGATCCTCGTGGTTAGCTCTGTATATAACTGATCCTCGTGGTTAGCTCTGTATATAACTGATCCTCATGGTTAGCTCTGTATATAACTGATCCTCATGGTTAGCTCTGTAAAGCTGATCCTCATGGTTGGCTCTGTATATAACTGATCCTCATGGTTAGCTCTGTGTATCTGATGCTCATGTATAGCTCTGTATATAACTGATCCTCATGGTTAGCTCTGTATATAACTGATCCTCATGGTTAGTTCTGTAAAGCTGATCCTCATGGTTAGTTCTGTATATAACTGATCCTCGTGGTTAGCTCTGTATATAACTGATCCTCATGGTTGGCTCTGTATATAACTGATCCTCATGGTTAGCTCTGTAAAGCTGATCCTCATGGTTAGCTCTGTATATAACTGATCCTCGTGGTTAGCTCTGTATATAACTGATCCTCGTGGTTAGCTCTGTATATAACTGATCCTCATGGTTAGCTCTGTATATAACTGATCCTCATGGTTAGCTCTGTAAAGCTGATCCTCATGGTTAGCTCTGTATATAACTGATCCTCGTGATTAGCTCTGTATATAACTGATCCTCATGGTTGGCTCTGTATATAACTGATCCTCATGGTTAGCTCTGTGTATCTGATGCTCATGTATAGCTCTGTATATAACTGATCCTCATGGTTAGCTCTGTATATAACTGATCCTCATGGTTAGCTCTGTAAAGCTGATCCTCATGGTTAGTTCTGTAAAGCTGATCATCATGGTTAGCTCTGTATATAACTGATCCTCATGGTTAGCTCTGTAAAGCTGATCCTCATGGTTAGCTCTGTATATAACTGATCCTCATGGTTAGTTCTGTAAAGCTGATCCTCATGGTTAGTTCTGTAAAGCTGATCCTCATGTTTAGCTCTGTATATAACTGATCCTCATGGTTAGCTCTGTATATAACTGATCCTCGTGGTTAGCTCTGTATATAACTGATCCTCATGGACAGTTCTGTAAAGCTGATCCTCATGGTTAGCTCTGTATATAACTGATCCTCATGGTTAGCTCTGTATATAACTGATCCTCGTGGTTAGCTCTGCTCTGTATATAACTGATCCTCATGGTTAGTTCTGTATATAACTGATCCTCATGGTTAGTTCTGTATATAACTGATCCTCATGGTTAGCTCTGTATATAACTGATCCTCGTGGTTAGCTCTGTATATAACTGATCCTCATGGTTAGCTCTGTATATAACTGATCCTCATGGTTAGCTCTGTATATAACTGATCCTCATGGTTAGCTCTGTATATAACTGATCCTCATGGTTAGCTCTGTATATAACTGATCCTCATGGTTAGTTCTGTATATAACTGATCCTCATGGTTAGCTCTGTATATAACTGATCCTCATGGTTAGTTCTGTAATAACTGATCCTCATGGTTAGCTCTGTATATAACTGATCCTCATGGTTAGTTCTGTAAAGCTGATCCTCATGGTTAGTTCTGTAAAGCTGATCCTCATGGTTAGCTCTGTATATAACTGATCCTCATGGTTAGCTCTGTATATAACTGATCCTCGTGGTTAGCTCTGTATATAACTGATCCTCATGGTTAGTTCTGTAAAGCTGATCCTCATGGTTAGCTCTGTATATAACTAATCCTCATGGTTAGTTCTGTAAAGCTGATCCTCATGGTTAGCTCTGTATATAACTGATCCTCATGGTTAGTTCTGTAAAGCTGATCCTCATGGTTAGCTCTGTATATAACTGATCCTCATGGTTAGTTCTGTAAAGCTGATCCTCATGTTTAGCTCGGTATATAACTGATCCTCATGGTTAGCTCTGTATATAACTGATCCTCGTGGTTAGCTCTGTATATAACTGATCCTCATGGTTAGTTCTGTAAAGCTGATCCTCATGGTTAGCTCTGTATATAACTGATCCTCATGGTTAGTTCTGTAAAGCTGATCCTCATGGTTAGTTCTGTAAAGCTGATCCTCATGGTTAGCTCTGTATATAACTGATCCTCATGGTTAGCTCTGTATATAACTGATCCTCGTGATTAGCTCTGTATATAACTGATCCTCGTGGTTAGTTCTGTAAAGCTGATCCTCATGGTTAGCTCTGTATATAACTGATCCTCATGGTTAGTTCTGTAAAGCTGATCCTCATGGTTAGCTCTGTATATAACTGATCCTCATGGTTAGTTCTGTAAAGCTGATCCTCATGGTTAGTTCTGTAAAGCTGATCCTCATGGTTAGCTCTGTATATAACTGATCCTCATGGTTAGCTCTGTATATAACTGATCCTCATGGTTAGTTCTGTAAAGCTGATCCTCATGGTTAGTTCTGTAAAGCTGATCCTCATGGTTAGCTCTGTATATAACTGATCCTCATGGTTAGCTCTGTATATAACTGATCCTCATGGTTAGTTCTGTAAAGCTGATCCTCATGGTTAGCTCTGTATATAACTGATCCTCATGGTTAGCTCTGTATATAACTGATCCTCATGGTTAGTTCTGTAAAGCTGATCCTCATGGTTAGTTCTGTAAAGCTGTTCCTCATGGTTAGCTCTGTATATAACTGATCCTCATGGTTAGCTCTGTATATAACTGATCCTCGTGGTTAGCTCTGTATATAACTGATCCTCATGGTTAGTTCTGTATATAACTGATCCTCATGGTTAGTTCTGTAAAGCTGATCCTCATGGTTAGCTCTGTATATAACTGATCCTCGTGGTTAGCTCTGTATATAACTGATCCTCATGGTTAGCTCTGTAAAGCTGATCCTCATGGTTAGCTCTGTATATAACTGATCCTCATGGTTAGCTCTGTATATAACTGATCCTCGTGGTTAGCTCTGTATATAACTGATCCTCATGGTTAGTTCTGTAAAGCTTATCCTCATGGTTAGCTCTGTATATAACTGATCCTCATGGTTAGTTCTGTAAAGCTGATCCTCATGGTTAGTTCTGTAAAGCTGATCCTCATGGTTAGCTCTGTATATAACTGATCCTCATGGTTAGCTCTGTATATAACTGATCCTCGTGGTTAGCTCTGTATATAACTGATCCTCATGGTTAGTTCTGTAAAGCTGATCCTCATGGTTAGCTCTGTATATAACTAATCCTCATGGTTAGTTCTGTAAAGCTGATCCTCATGGTTAGCTCTGTATATAACTGATCCTCATGGTTAGTTCTGTAAAGCTGATCCTCATGGTTAGCTCTGTATATAACTGATCCTCATGGTTAGTTCTGTAAAGCTGATCCTCATGTTTAGCTCGGTATATAACTGATCCTCATGGTTAGCTCTGTATATAACTGATCCTCGTGGTTAGCTCTGTATATAACTGATCCTCATGGTTAGTTCTGTAAAGCTTATCCTCATGGTTAGCTCTGTATATAACTGATCCTCATGGTTAGTTCTGTAAAGCTGATCCTCATGGTTAGTTCTGTAAAGCTGATCCTCATGGTTAGCTCTGTATATAACTGATCCTCATGGTTAGCTCTGTATATAACTGATCCTCGTGATTAGCTCTGTATATAACTGATCCTCGTGGTTAGTTCTGTAAAGCTGATCCTCATGGTTAGCTCTGTATATAACTGATCCTCATGGTTAGTTCTGTAAAGCTGATCCTCATGGTTAGCTCTGTATATAACTGATCCTCATGGTTAGTTCTGTAAAGCTGATCCTCATGGTTAGTTCTGTAGAGCTGATCCTCATGGTTAGCTCTGTATATAACTGATCCTCATGGTTAGCTCTGTATATAACTGATCCTCATGGTTAGTTCTGTAAAGCTGATCCTCATGGTTAGTTCTGTAAAGCTGATCCTCATGGTTAGCTCTGTATATAACTGATCCTCATGGTTAGCTCTGTATATAACTGATCCTCATGGTTAGTTCTGTAAAGCTGATCCTCATGGTTAGCTCTGTATATAACTGATCCTCATGGTTAGCTCTGTATATAACTGATCCTCATGGTTAGCTCTGTATATAACTGATCCTCATGGTTAGTTCTGTAAAGCTGATCCTCATGGTTAGCTCTGTATATAACTGATCCTCATGGTTAGCTCTGTATATAACTGATCCTCATGGTTAGTTCTGTAAAGCTGATCCTCATGGTTAGCTCTGTATAACTGCTGTTCCTCATGGTTAGCTCTGTATATAACTGATCCTCGTGGTTAGCTCTGTATATAACTGATCCTCATGGTTAGTTCTGTATATAACTGATCCTCATGGTTAGTTCTGTAAAGCTGATCCTCATGGTTAGCTCTGTATATAACTGATCCTCGTGGTTAGCTCTGTATATAACTGATCCTCATGGTTAGCTCTGTAAAGCTGATCCTCATGGTTAGCTCTGTATATAACTGATCCTCATGGTTAGCTCTGTATATAACTGATCCTCGTGGTTAGCTCTGTATATAACTGATCCTCATGGTTAGTTCTGTAAAGCTTATCCTCATGGTTAGCTCTGTATATAACTGATCCTCATGGTTAGTTCTGTAAAGCTGATCCTCATGGTTAGTTCTGTAAAGCTGATCCTCATGGTTAGCTCTGTATATAACTGATCCTCATGGTTAGCTCTGTATATAACTGATCCTCGTGGTTAGCTCTGTATATAACTGATCCTCATGGTTAGTTCTGTAAAGCTTATCCTCATGGTTAGCTCTGTATATAACTGATCCTCATGGTTAGTTCTGTAAAGCTGATCCTCATGGTTAGCTCTGTATATAACTGATCCTCATGGTTAGTTCTGTAAAGCTGATCCTCATGGTTAGCTCTGTATATAACTGATCCTCATGGTTAGTTCTGTAAAGCTGATCCTCATGTTTAGCTCTGTATATAACTGATCCTCATGGTTAGCTCTGTATATAACTGATCCTCGTGGTTAGCTCTGTATATAACTGATCCTCATGGTTAGTTCTGTAAAGCTGATCCTCATGGTTAGTTCTGTAAAGCTGATCCTCATGGTTAGCTCTGTATATAACTGATCCTCATGGTTAGCTCTGTATATAACTGATCCTCGTGGTTAGCTCTGTATATAACTGATCCTCGTGGTTAGTTCTGTATATAACTGATCCTCATGGTTAGCTCTGTATATAACTGATCCTCATGGTTAGTTCTGTAAAGCTGATCCTCATGGTTAGTTCTGTAAAGCTGATCCTCATGGTTAGTTCTGTAAAGCTGATCCTCATGTTTAGCTCTGTATATAACTGATCCTCATGGTTAGCTCTGTATATAACTGATCCTCGTGGTTAGCTCTGTATATAACTGATCCTCATGGACAGTTCTGTAAAGCTGATCCTCATGGTTAGCTCTGTATATAACTGATCCTCATGGTTAGCTCTGTATATAACTGATCCTCGTGGTTAGCTCTGTATATAACTGATCCTCATGGTTAGTTCTGTATATAACTGATCCTCATGGTTAGTTCTGTAAAGCTGATCCTCATGGTTAGCTCTGTATATAACTGATCCTCATGGTTAGCTCTGTATATAACTGATCCTCATGGTTAGCTCTGTAAAGCTGATCCTCATGGTTAGCTCGGTATATAACTGATCCTCATGGTTAGCTCTGTATATAACTGATCCTCATGGTTAGCTCTGTATATAACTGATCCTCATGGTTAGTTCTGTAAGGCTTATCCTCATGGTTAGCTCTGTATATAACTGATCCTCATGGTTAGTTCTGTAAAGCTGATCCTCATGGTTAGTTCTGTAAAGCTGATCCTCATGGTTAGCTCTGTATATAACTGATCCTCATGGTTAGCTCTGTATATAACTGATCCTCGTGGTTAGCTCTGTATATAACTGATCCTCGTGGTTAGTTCTGTAAAGCTGATCCTCATGGTTAGCTCTGTATATAACTGATCCTCATGGTTAGTTCTGTAAAGCTGATCCTCATGGTTAGCTCTGTATATAACTGATCCTCATGGTTAGTTCTGTAAAGCTGATCCTCATGGTTAGTTCTGTAAAGCTGATCCTCATGGTTAGCTCTGTATATAACTGATCCTCATGGTTAGCTCTGTATATAACTGATCCTCATGGTTAGTTCTGTAAAACTGATCCTCATGGTTAGTTCTGTAAAGCTGTTCCTCATGGTTAGCTCTGTATATAACTGATCCTCATGGTTAGCTCTGTATATAACTGATCCTCGTGGTTAGCTCTGTATATAACTGATCCTCATGGTTAGTTCTGTATATAACTGATCCTCATGGTTAGTTCTGTAAAGCTGATCCTCATGGTTAGCTCTGTATATAACTGATCCTCGTGGTTAGCTCTGTATATAACTGATCCTCATGGTTAGCTCTGTAAAGCTGATCCTCATGGTTAGCTCTGTATATAACTGATCCTCATGGTTAGCTCTGTATATAACTGATCCTCGTGGTTAGCTCTGTATATAACTGATCCTCATGGTTAGTTCTGTAAAGCTTATCCTCATGGTTAGCTCTGTATATAACTGATCCTCATGGTTAGTTCTGTAAAGCTGATCCTCATGGTTAGTTCTGTAAAGCTGATCCTCATGGTTAGCTCTGTATATAACTGATCCTAATGGTTAGCTCTGTATATAACTGATCCTCGTGGTTAGCTCTGTATATAACTGATCCTCATGGTTAGTTCTGTAAAGCTGATCCTCATGGTTAGCTCTGTATATAACTAATCCTCATGGTTAGTTCTGTAAAGCTGATCCTCATGGTTAGCTCTGTATATAACTGATCCTCATGGTTAGTTCTGTAAAGCTGATCCTCATGGTTAGCTCTGTATATAACTGATCCTCATGGTTAGTTCTGTAAAGCTGATCCTCATGTTTAGCTCGGTATATAACTGATCCTCAAGGTTAGCTCTGTATATAACTGATCCTCGTGGTTAGCTCTGTATATAACTGATCCTCATGGTTAGTTCTGTAAAGCTTATCCTCATGGTTAGCTCTGTATATAACTGATCCTCATGGTTAGTTCTGTAAAGCTGATCCTCATGGTTAGTTCTGTAAAGCTGATCCTCATGGTTAGCTCTGTATATAACTGATCCTCATGGTTAGCTCTGTATATAACTGATCCTCGTGATTAGCTCTGTATATAACTGATCCTCGTGGTTAGTTCTGTAAAGCTGATCCTCATGGTTAGCTCTGTATATAACTGATCCTCATGGTTAGTTCTGTAAAGCTGATCCTCATGGTTAGCTCTGTATATAACTGATCCTCATGGTTAGTTCTGTAAAGCTGATCCTCATGGTTAGTTCTGTAAAGCTGATCCTCATGGTTAGCTCTGTATATAACTGATCCTCATGGTTAGCTCTGTATATAACTGATCCTCATGGTTAGTTCTGTAAAGCTGATCCTCATGGTTAGTTCTGTAAAGCTGATCCTCATGGTTAGCTCTGTATATAACTGATCCTCATGGTTAGCTCTGTATATAACTGATCCTCATGGTTAGTTCTGTAAAGCTGATCCTCATGGTTAGCTCTGTATATAACTGATCCTCATGGTTAGCTCTGTATATAACTGATCCTCATGGTTAGTTCTGTAAAGCTGATCCTCATGGTTAGTTCTGTAAAGCTGTTCCTCATGGTTAGCTCTGTATATAACTGATCCTCGTGGTTAGCTCTGTATATAACTGATCCTCATGGTTAGTTCTGTATATAACTGATCCTCATGGTTAGTTCTGTAAAGCTGATCCTCATGGTTAGCTCTGTATATAACTGATCCTCATGGTTAGCTCTGTATATAACTGATCCTCATGGTTAGCTCTGTATATAACTGATCCTCGTGGTTAGCTCTGTATATAACTGATCCTCATGGTTAGCTCTGTATATAACTGATCCTCATGGTTAGTTCTGTAAAGCTGATCCTCATGGTTAGTTCTGTAAAGCTGTTCCTCATGGTTAGCTCTGTATATAACTGATCCTCATGGTTAGCTCTGTATATAACTGATCCTCGTGGTTAGCTCTGTATATAACTGATCCTCATGGTTAGTTCTGTATATAACTGATCCTCATGGTTAGTTCTGTAAAGCTGATCCTCATGGTTAGCTCTGTATATAACTGATCCTCGTGGTTAGCTCTGTATATAACTGATCCTCATGGTTAGCTCTGTAAAGCTGATCCTCATGGTTAGCTCTGTATATAACTGATCCTCATGGTTAGCTCTGTATATAACTGATCCTCGTGGTTAGCTCTGTATATAACTGATCCTCATGGTTAGTTCTGTAAAGCTTATCCTCATGGTTAGCTCTGTATATAACTGATCCTCATGGTTAGTTCTGTAAAGCTGATCCTCATGGTTAGTTCTGTAAAGCTGATCCTCATGGTTAGCTCTGTATATAACTGATCCTAATGGTTAGCTCTGTATATAACTGATCCTCGTGGTTAGCTCTGTATATAACTGATCCTCATGGTTAGTTCTGTAAAGCTGATCCTCATGGTTAGCTCTGTATATAACTAATCCTCATGGTTAGTTCTGTAAAGCTGATCCTCATGGTTAGCTCTGTATATAACTGATCCTCATGGTTAGTTCTGTAAAGCTGATCCTCATGGTTAGCTCTGTATATAACTGATCCTCATGGTTAGTTCTGTAAAGCTGATCCTCATGTTTAGCTCGGTATATAACTGATCCTCAAGGTTAGCTCTGTATATAACTGATCCTCGTGGTTAGCTCTGTATATAACTGATCCTCATGGTTAGTTCTGTAAAGCTTATCCTCATGGTTAGCTCTGTATATAACTGATCCTCATGGTTAGTTCTGTAAAGCTGATCCTCATGGTTAGTTCTGTAAAGCTGATCCTCATGGTTAGCTCTGTATATAACTGATCCTCATGGTTAGCTCTGTATATAACTGATCCTCGTGATTAGCTCTGTATATAACTGATCCTCGTGGTTAGTTCTGTAAAGCTGATCCTCATGGTTAGCTCTGTATATAACTGATCCTCATGGTTAGTTCTGTAAAGCTGATCCTCATGGTTAGCTCTGTATATAACTGATCCTCATGGTTAGTTCTGTAAAGCTGATCCTCATGGTTAGTTCTGTAAAGCTGATCCTCATGGTTAGCTCTGTATATAACTGATCCTCATGGTTAGCTCTGTATATAACTGATCCTCATGGTTAGTTCTGTAAAGCTGATCCTCATGGTTAGTTCTGTAAAGCTGATCCTCATGGTTAGCTCTGTATATAACTGATCCTCATGGTTAGCTCTGTATATAACTGATCCTCATGGTTAGTTCTGTAAAGCTGATCCTCATGGTTAGCTCTGTATATAACTGATCCTCATGGTTAGCTCTGTATATAACTGATCCTCATGGTTAGTTCTGTAAAGCTGATCCTCATGGTTAGTTCTGTAAAGCTGTTCCTCATGGTTAGCTCTGTATATAACTGATCCTCGTGGTTAGCTCTGTATATAACTGATCCTCATGGTTAGTTCTGTATATAACTGATCCTCATGGTTAGTTCTGTAAAGCTGATCCTCATGGTTAGCTCTGTATATAACTGATCCTCATGGTTAGCTCTGTATATAACTGATCCTCATGGTTAGCTCTGTATATAACTGATCCTCGTGGTTAGCTCTGTATATAACTGATCCTCATGGTTAGCTCTGTATATAACTGATCCTCATGGTTAGTTCTGTAAAGCTGATCCTCATGGTTAGTTCTGTAAAGCTGTTCCTCATGGTTAGCTCTGTATATAACTGATCCTCGTGGTTAGCTCTGTATATAACTGATCCTCATGGTTAGTTCTGTATATAACTGATCCTCATGGTTAGTTCTGTAAAGCTGATCCTCATGGTTAGCTCTGTATATAACTGATCCTCGTGGTTAGCTCTGTATATAACTGATCCTCATGGTTAGCTCTGTAAAGCTGATCCTCATGGTTAGCTCTGTATATAACTGATCCTCATGGTTAGTTCTGTAAAGCTGATCCTCATGGTTAGTTCTGTAAAGCTGATCCTCATGGTTAGCTCTGTATATAACTGATCCTCATGGTTAGCTCTGTATATAACTGATCCTCGTGGTTAGCTCTGTATATAACTGATCCTCATGGTTAGTTCTGTAAAGCTGATCCTCATGGTTAGCTCTGTATATAACTAATCCTCATGGTTAGTTCTGTAAAGCTGATCCTCATGGTTAGCTCTGTATATAACTGATCCTCATGGTTAGTTCTGTAAAGCTGATCCTCATGGTTAGCTCTGTATATAACTGATCCTCATGGTTAGTTCTGTAAAGCTGATCCTCATGTTTAGCTCGGTATATAACTGATCCTCATGGTTAGCTCTGTATATAACTGATCCTCGTGGTTAGCTCTGTATATAACTGATCCTCATGGTTAGTTCTGTAAAGCTGATCCTCATGGTTAGTTCTGTAAAGCTGATCCTCATGGTTAGCTCTGTATATAACTGATCCTCATGGTTAGCTCTGTATATAACTGATCCTCGTGGTTAGCTCTGTATATAACTGATCCTCGTGGTTAGTTCTGTATATAACTGATCCTCATGGTTAGCTCTGTATATAACTGATCCTCATGGTTAGTTCTGTAAAGCTGATCCTCATGGTTAGTTCTGTAAAGCTGATCCTCATGGTTAGCTCTGTATATAACTGATCCTCATGGTTAGCTCTGTATATAACTGATCCTCGTGGTTAGCTCTGTATATAACTGATCCTCATGGTTAGTTCTGTAAAGCTGATCCTCATGGTTAGCTCTGTATATAACTGATCCTCATGGTTAGCTCTGTATATAACTGATCCTCATGGTTAGCTCTGTAAAGCTGATCCTCATGGTTAGCTCTGTATATAACTGATCCTCATGGTTAGCTCTGTATATAACTGATCCTCATGGTTAGCTCTGTAAAGCTGATCCTCATGGTTAGCTCTGTATATAACTGATCCTCGTGATTAGCTCTGTATATAACTGATCCTCATGGTTGGCTCTGTATATAACTGATCCTCATGGTTAGCTCTGTGTATCTGATGCTCATGTATAGCTCTGTATATAACTGATCCTCATGGTTAGCTCTGTATATAACTGATCCTCATGGTTAGCTCTGTAAAGCTGATCCTCATGGTTAGTTCTGTAAAGCTGATCCTCATGGTTAGCTCTGTATATAACTGATCCTCATGGTTAGCTCTGTAAAGCTGATCCTCATGGTTAGCTCTGTATATAACTGATCCTCATGGTTAGTTCTGTAAAGCTGATCCTCATGGTTAGCTCTGTATATAACTGATCATCATGGTTAGTTCTGTAAAGCTGATCCTCATGGTTAGTTCTGTAAAGCTGATCCTCATGTTTAGCTCTGTATATAACTGATCCTCATGGTTAGCTCTGTATATAACTGATCCTCGTGGTTAGCTCTGTATATAACTGATCCTCATGGACAGTTCTGTAAAGCTGATCCTCATGGTTAGCTCTGTATATAACTGATCCTCATGGTTAGCTCTGTATATAACTGATCCTCGTGGTTAGCTCTGTATATAACTGATCCTCATGGTTAGTTCTGTATATAACTGATCCTCATGGTTAGTTCTGTAAAGCTGATCCTCATGGTTGGTTAGCTCTGTATATAACTGATCCTCCTCGTGGTTAGCTCTGTATATAACTGATCCTCATGGTTAGCTCTGTAAAGCTGATCCTGATCCTCATGGTTAGCTCGGTATATAACTGATCCTCATGGTTAGCTCTGTATATAACTGATCCTCGTGGTTAGCTCTGTATATAACTGATCCTCATGGTTAGTTCTGTAAAGCTTATCCTCATGGTTAGCTCTGTATATAACTGATCCTCATGGTTAGTTCTGTAAAGCTGATCCTCATGGTTAGTTCTGTAAAGCTGATCCTCATGGTTAGCTCTGTATATAACTGATCCTCATGGTTAGCTCTGTATATAACTGATCCTCGTGGTTAGCTCTGTATATAACTGATCCTCGTGGTTAGTTCTGTAAAGCTGATCCTCATGGTTAGCTCTGTATATAACTGATCCTCATGGTTAGCTCTGTATATAACTGATCCTCATGGTTAGTTCTGTAAAGCTGATCCTCATGGTTAGTTCTGTAAAGCTGATCCTCATGGTTAGCTCTGTATATAACTGATCCTCATGGTTAGCTCTGTATATAACTGATCCTCATGGTTAGTTCTGTAAAGCTGATCCTCATGGTTAGTTCTGTAAAGCTGATCCTCATGGTTAGCTCTGTATATAACTCATGGTTAGCTCTGATCCTCATGGTTAGCTCTGTATATAACTGATCCTCATGGTTAGTTCTGTAAAGCTGATCCTCATGGTTAGCTCTGTATATAACTGATCCTCATGGTTAGCTCTGTATATAACTGATCCTCATGGTTAGCTCTGTATATAACTGATCCTCATGGTTAGTTCTGTAAAGCTGATCCTCATGGTTAGCTCTGTATATAACTGATCCTCATGGTTAGCTCTGTATATAACTGATCCTCATGGTTAGTTCTGTAAAGCTGATCCTCATGGTTAGTTCTGTAAAGCTGATCCTCATGGTTAGTTCTGTAAAGCTGTTCCTCATGGTTAGCTCTGTATATAACTGATCCTCGTGGTTAGCTCTGTATATAACTGATCCTCATGGTTAGTTCTGTATATAACTGATCCTCATGGTTAGTTCTGTAAAGCTGATCCTCATGGTTAGTTCTGTATATAACTGATCCTCGTGGTTAGCTCTGTATATAACTGATCCTCATGGTTAGCTCTGTATAACTGATCCTCATGGTTAGCTCTGTATATAACTGATCCTCATGGTTAGCTCTGTATATAACTGATCCTCATGGTTAGCTCTGTATATAACTGATCCTCATGGTTAGCTCTGTATATAACTGTTCTGTAAAGCTTATCCTCATGGTTAGCTCTGTATATAACTGATCCTCATGGTTAGTTCTGTAAAGCTGATCCTCATGGTTAGTTCTGTAAAGCTGATCCTCATGGTTAGCTCTGTATATAACTGATCCTCATGGTTAGCTCTGTATATAACTGATCCTCGTGGTTAGCTCTGTATATAACTGATCCTCATGGTTGGTTCTGTAAAGCTGATCCTCATGGTTAGCTCTGTATATAACTAATCCTGATGGTTAGTTCTGTAAAGCTGATCCTCATGGTTAGCTCTGTATATAACTGATCCTCATGGTTAGTTCTGTAAAGCTGATCCTCATGGTTAGCTCTGTATATAACTGATCCTCATGGTTAGTTCTGTAAAGCTGATCCTCATGTTTAGCTCGGTATATAACTGATCCTCATGGTTAGCTCTGTATATAACTGATCCTCGTGGTTAGCTCTGTATATAACTGATCCTCATGGTTAGTTCTGTAAAGCTTATCCTCATGGTTAGCTCTGTATATAACTGATCCTCATGGTTAGTTCTGTAAAGCTGATCCTCATGGTTAGTTCTGTAAAGCTGATCCTCATGGTTAGCTCTGTATATAACTGATCCTCATGGTTAGCTCTGTATATAACTGATCCTCGTGGTTAGCTCTGTATATAACTGATCCTCGTGGTTAGTTCTGTATATAACTGATCCTCATGGTTAGCTCTGTATATAACTGATCCTCATGGTTAGTTCTGTAAAGCTGATCCTCATGGTTAGTTCTGTAAAGCTGATCCTCATGGTTAGCTCTGTATATAACTGATCCTCATGGTTAGCTCTGTATATAACTGATCCTCGTGGTTAGCTCTGTATATAACTGATCCTCATGGTTAGTTCTGTAAAGCTGATCCTCATGGTTAGCTCTGTATATAACTGATCCTCATGGTTAGCTCTGTATATAACTGCTCCTCATGGTTAGCTCTGTAAAGCTGATCCTCATGGTTAGCTCTGTATATAACTGATCCTCATGGTTAGCTCTGTATATAACTGATCCTCGTGGTTAGCTCTGTATATAACTGATCCTCATGGTTAGTTCTGTAAAGCTGATCCTCATGGTTAGCTCTGTATATAACTGATCCTCATGGTTAGTTCTGTAAAGTTGATCCTCATGGTTAGTTCTGTAAAGCTGATCCTCATGGTTAGCTCTGTATATAACTGATCCTCATGGTTAGCTATGTATATAACTGATCCTCGTGGTTAGCTCTGTATATAACTGATCCTCATGGTTAGTTCTGTAAAGCTGATCCTCATGGTTAGCTCTGTATATAACTGATCCTCATGGTTAGTTCTGTAAAGCTGATCCTCATGGTTAGCTCTGTATATAACTGATCCTCATGGTTAGTTCTGTAAAGCTGATCCTCGTGGTTAGTTCCGTAGAGCTGATCCTCATGGTTAGCTCTGTATATAACTGATCCTCATGGTTAGCTCTGTATATAACTGATCCTCATGGTTAGTTCTGTAAAGCTGATCCTCATGGTTAGTTCTGTAAAGCTGATCCTCATGGTTAGCTCTGTATATAACTGATCCTCATAGTTAGCTCTGTATATAACTGATCCTCATGGTTAGTTCTGTAAAGCTGATTCTCATGGTTAGCTCTGTATATAACTGATCCTCATGGTTTGCCCTGTGAAGCTGATCCTCGTGGTTAGCTCTGTATATAACTGATCCTCGTGGTTAGCTCTGTATATAACTGATCCTCATCGTTGGCTCTGTATATAACTGATCCTCATGGTTAGCTCTGTATATATCTGATGCTCATGTATAGCTCTGTATATAACTGATCCTCATGGTTAGCTCTGTATATAACTGATCCTCATGGTTAGCTCTGTATATAACTGATCCTCGTGGTTAGCTCTGTATATAACTGATCCTCATGGTTAGCTCTGTATGTAACTGATCCTCGTGGTTAGCTCTGTATATAACTGATCCTCATGGTTAGCTCTGTATATAACTGATCCTCATGGTTAGCTCTGTATATAACTGATCATCATGGTTAGTTCTGTAAAGCTGATCCTCATGGTTAGCTCTGTATATAACTGATCCTCATGGTTAGCTCTGTAAAGCTGATCCTCATGGTTAGTTCTGTAAAGCTGATCCTCATGTTTAGCTCTGTATATAACTGATCCTCATGGTTAGCTCTGTATATAACTGATCCTCATGGTTAGCTCTGTAAAGCTGATCCTCATGGTTAGCTCTGTATATAACTGATCCTCGTGGTTAGCTCTGTATATAACTGATCCTCGTGGTTAGCTCTGTATATAACTGATCCTCATGGTTAGCTCTGTATATAACTGATCCTCATGGTTAGCTCTGTAAAGCTGATCCTCATGGTTAGCTCTGTATATAACTGATCCTCGTGATTAGCTCTGTATATACCTGATCCTCATGGTTGGCTCTGTGTATCTGATGCTCATGTATAGCTCTGTATATAACTGATCCTCATGGTTAGCTCTGTATATAACTGATCCTCATGGTTAGCTCTGTAAAGCTGATCCTCATGGTTAGTTCTGTAAAGCTGATCCTCATGGTTAGCTCTGTATATAACTGATCCTCATGGTTAGCTCTGTAAAGCTGATCCTCATGGTTAGCACTGTATATAACTGATCCTCATGGTTAGTTCTGTAAAGCTGATCCTCATGGTTAGCTCTGTATATAACTGATCCTCATGGTTAGTTCTGTAAAGCTGATCCTCATGGTTAGTTCTGTAAAGCTGATCCTCATGTTTAGCTCTGTATATAACTGATCCTCATGGTTAGCTCTGTATATAACTGATCCTCGTGGTTAGCTCTGTATATAACTGATCCTCATGGACAGTTCTGTAAAGCTGATCCTCATGGTTAGCTCTGTATATAACTGATCCTCATGGTTAGCTCTGTATATAACTGATCCTCGTGGTTAGCTCTGTATATAACTGATCCTCATGGTTAGTTCTGTATATAACTGATCCTCATGGTTAGTTCTGTAAAGCTTATCCTCATGGTTAGCTCTGTATATAACTGATCCTCATGGTTAGTTCTGTAAAGCTGATCCTCATGGTTAGTTCTGTAAAGCTGATCCTCATGGTTAGCTCTGTATATAACTGATCCTCATGGTTAGCTCTGTATATAACTGATCCTCGTGGTTAGCTCTGTATATAACTGATCCTCATGGTTAGTTCTGTAAAGCTGATCCTCATGGTTAGCTCTGTATATAACTGATCCTCATGGTTAGTTCTGTAAAGCTGATCCTCATGGTTAGTTCTGTAAAGCTGATCCTCATGGTTAGCTCTGTATATAACTGATCCTCATGGTTAGCTCTGTATATAACTGATCCTCATGGTTAGTTCTGTAAAGCTGATCCTCATGGTTAGTTCTGTAAAGCTGATCCTCATGGTTAGCTCTGTATATAACTGATCCTCATGGTTAGCTCTGTATATAACTGATCCTCATGGTTAGTTCTGTAAAGCTGATCCTCATGGTTAGCTCTGTATATAACTGATCCTCATGGTTAGCTCTGTATATAACTGATCCTCATGGTTAGCTCTGTATATAACTGATCCTCATGGTTAGTTCTGTAAAGCTGATCCTCATGGTTAGCTCTGTATATAACTGATCCTCATGGTTAGCTCTGTATATAACTGATCCTCATGGTTAGCTCTGTATATAACTGATCCTCATGGTTAGTTCTGTAAAGCTGATCCTCATGGTTAGTTCTGTAAAGCTGTTCCTCATGGTTAGCTCTGTATATAACTGATCCTCATGGTTAGCTCTGTATATAACTGATCCTCGTGGTTAGCTCTGTATATAACTGATCCTCATGGTTAGTTCTGTATATAACTGATCCTCATGGTTAGCTCTGTATATAACTGATCCTCATGGTTAGCTCTGTATATAACTGATCCTCATGGTTAGCTCTGTATATAACTGATCCTCATGGTTAGTTCTGTAAAGCTGATCCTCATGGTTAGCTCTGTATATAACTGATCCTCATGGTTAGCTCTGTATATAACTGATCCTCATGGTTAGCTCTGTATATAACTGATCCTCATGGTTAGTTCTGTAAAGCTGATCCTCATGGTTAGTTCTGTAAAGCTGTTCCTCATGGTTAGCTCTATATATAACTGATCCTCATGGTTAGCTCTGTATATAACTGATCCTCGTGGTTAGCTCTGTATATAACTGATCCTCATGGTTAGTTCTGTATATAACTGATCCTCATGGTTAGTTCTGTAAAGCTGATCCTCATGGTTAGCTCTGTATATAACTGATCCTCGTGGTTAGCTCTGTATATAACTGATCCTCATGGTTAGCTCTGTAAAGCTGATCCTCATGGTTAGCTCTGTATATAACTGATCCTCATGGTTAGCTCTGTATATAACTGATCCTCGTGGTTAGCTCTGTATATAACTGATCCTCATGGTTAGTTCTGTAAAGCTGATCCTCATGGTTAGTTCTGTAAAGCTGATCCTCATGGTTAGTTCTGTAAAGCTGATCCTCATGGTTAGCTCTGTATATAACTGATCCTCATGGTTAGCTCTGTATATAACTGATCCTCGTGGTTAGCTCTGTATATAACTGATCCTCATGGTTAGTTCTGTAAAGCTGATCCTCATGGTTAGCTCTGTATATAACTGATCCTCATGGTTAGTTCTGTAAAGCTGATCCTCATGGTTAGTTCTGTAAAGCTGATCCTCATGGTTAGCTCTGTATATAACTGATCCTCATGGTTAGCTCTGTATATAACTGATCCTCATGGTTAGTTCTGTAAAGCTGATCCTCATGGTTAGTTCTGTAAAGCTGATCCTCATGGTTAGCTCTGTATATAACTGATCCTCATGGTTAGCTCTGTATATAACTGATCCTCATGGTTAGTTCTGTAAAGCTGATCCTCATGGTTAGCTCTGTATATAACTGATCCTCATGGTTAGCTCTGTATATAACTGATCCTCATGGTTAGCTCTGTATATAACTGATCCTCATGGTTAGTTCTGTAAAGCTGATCCTCATGGTTAGCTCTGTATATAACTGATCCTCATGGTTAGCTCTGTATATAACTGATCCTCATGGTTAGCTCTGTATATAACTGATCCTCATGGTTAGTTCTGTAAAGCTGATCCTCATGGTTAGTTCTGTAAAGCTGTTCCTCATGGTTAGCTCTGTATATAACTGATCCTCATGGTTAGCTCTGTATATAACTGATCCTCGTGGTTAGCTCTGTATATAACTGATCCTCATGGTTAGTTCTGTATATAACTGATCCTCATGGTTAGCTCTGTATATAACTGATCCTCATGGTTAGCTCTGTATAACTGACTGATCCTCATGGTTAGCTCTGTATATAACTGATCCTCATGGTTAGTTCTGTAAAGCTGATCCTCATGGTTAGCTCTGTATATAACTGATCCTCATGGTTAGCTCTGTATATAACTGATCCTCATGGTTAGCTCTGTATATAACTGATCCTCATGGTTAGTTCTGTAAAGCTGATCCTCATGGTTAGTTCTGTAAAGCTGTTCCTCATGGTTAGCTCTGTATATAACTGATCCTCATGGTTAGCTCTGTATATAACTGATCCTCGTGGTTAGCTCTGTATATAACTGATCCTCATGGTTAGTTCTGTATATAACTGATCCTCATGGTTAGTTCTGTAAAGCTGATCCTCATGGTTAGCTCTGTATATAACTGATCCTCGTGGTTAGCTCTGTATATAACTGATCCTCATGGTTAGCTCTGTAAAGCTGATCCTCATGGTTAGCTCTGTATATAACTGATCCTCATGGTTAGCTCTGTATATAACTGATCCTCGTGGTTAGCTCTGTATATAACTGATCCTCATGGTTAGTTCTGTAAAGCTGATCCTCATGGTTAGTTCTGTAAAGCTGATCCTCATGGTTAGTTCTGTAAAGCTGATCCTCATGGTTAGCTCTGTATATAACTGATCCTCATGGTTAGCTCTGTATATAACTGATCCTCATGGTTAGTTCTGTAAAGCTGATCCCCATGGTTAGTTCTGTGAAACTGATCCTCATGGTTAGCTCTGTATATAACTGATCCTCATGGTTAGCTCTGTATATAACTGATCCTCATGGTTATTTCTGTAAATCTGATCCTCATGGTTAGCTCTGTATATAACTGATCCTCATGTTTAGCTCTGTATATAACTGATCCTCATGGTTAGCTCTGTATATAACTGATCCTCATGGTTAGTTCTGTAAAGCTGATCCTCATGGTTAGCTCTGTATATAACTGATCCTCATGGTTATTTCTTTAAAGCTGATCCTCATGGTTAGCTCTGTATATAACTGATCCTCATGGTTAGTTCTGTAAAGCTGATCCTCATGGTTAGCTCTGTATATAACTGATCCTCATGGTTATCTCTGTATATAACTGATCCTCGTGGTTAGCTCTGTATATAACTGATCCTCATGGTTAGCTCTGTATATAACTGATCCTCATGGTTAGTTCTGTAAAGCTGATCCTCATGGTTAGCTCTGTATATAACTGATTCTCATGGTTAGCTCTGTATATAACTGATCCTAATGGTTAGCTCTGTATATAACTGATCCTCATGGTTAGTTCTGTAAAGCTGATCCTCATGGTTAGCTCTGTATATAACTGATTCTCATGGTTAGCTCTGTATATAACTGATCCTCATGGTTATCTCTGTATATAACTGATCCTCACGGTTATCTCTGTATATAACTGATCCTCGTGGTTAGCTCTGTATATAACTGATCCTCATGGTTAGTTCTGTAAAGCTGATCCTCATGGTTAGTTCTGTAAAGCTGATCCTCATGGTTAGCTCTGTATATAACTGATTCTCGTGGTTAGCTCTGTATATAACTGATCCTCATGGTTAGTTCTGTAAAGCTGATCCTCATGGTTAGCTCTGTATATAACTGATCCTCATGGTTAGCTCTGTATAGATGATGCTCGTGGTTAGCTCGGTATATTGACATTTACATTTTAGTCATTTAGCAGATGCTTTAATCCAGAGCCACTTACTGGAGCAATCATCGTTAAGTGGCTTGCTCAAGGGTTCGGTGTTATCTGATAAAATTCCATATTTTCCTTGAAAGTTAGCAGCATTCCGGTTTACTTGAAAGTTTCCAGTACCCTCCCTTTGGAACCTTCATCGCCACTCTGACTTTGGTTGTGTCATAAGTCACTACTTTAGAGGGAATGGGGTATTTTTTCAGACACCTTCAGCCTTCTCCTGGGACAGCTGTCCTTGTCCTGTCTAACACCTATCCTTACTAGCATGGTTAGTTTCTAGCATGGTTATCGCCTTGGATCCCAAAAATAAAAACTGTACCTTAATTCTGTAAATAAAAATGTTTCAGCATGTTGGAAATAAATATAACAAAAATGTATTGTTTACTAAAGAAATGCTTTACACTTGGGGGACAAAGCAGATATCTCGTTGTTATTTGAGTGACAGGCACTATGTTAAAAATAGTCTAATATAAACCCACCTATGTTAATAGGTGTTGTGCATGAGCTCACCTGGGATGTAGTGGGTTGGAGGCAAGCTGCGGGCAATTCAGGGGCTGGATTGAATGGAAACCTATCATGTTTTGAATATGCCTCTTCTGCCTTGCAGGGATGTCTGTGTTCCAGAAGAATGAAATCCCTGTTATTGTGATGGCTAACAAAGCCTGCCTACCGGGGGAAATACAACACATCTATTACTTTGGCTGTTTTCTCAAGTTTACAAATAAATGTGGAGGTAAAAGACTCTTCCTCGAAGTAGCTTCTTATATTACAGTCAAAGGTACTTAGGGAGAATAATATGATATGTTACCAATAGTGTTATTGAGTCAATGGCCTGTTTATTTATTTATTTCACCTTTATTTAACCAGGTGTGCTAGTTGAGAACAAGTTCTCATTTGCAACTGCGACCTGGCCATGATGAAGCGTAGCAATTCGACACATACAACAACGCAGAGTTACACATGGAATAAACAAAACGTACAGTATAATATAGGAGAACAAAAGAAAACAAAAAGTCTATATACAGTGAGTGCAAATGAGGTAAATTAAGGAAATAAATAGGCCATGGTGGCGAAGTAATTACAATATAGCAATTAAACACTGGAATGGTATATCGGCAGAAGATGAATGGCCTGTGAATGCATCTATAAGGTACTAAATGTACAAGTGCAATTTTAGGACAATAGAACACTTCCTAAGAAGTCTCTGCGAGTAAAGTAAGTCAACCAACATGTTCATTCAATAAGGAATCACGGCTTTTACTGCTGGTCAGAGCAGGTGTTCCTAATGTTTTGAACACACAGTGTACATCAGGAGTGTCGGACAGCTTCCTGTACAGGAGAGAAGAACATCTCTTTCGCTGAGACTGCATCTTAAAATGTCACCTCGTTCCCTTTATGGTGCAACACTTCCCACCAGAGCTCTATGGGGCTAAAGGGAATAGGTTGCTATTTGAGACACAGACTAATGGATATGACCACATGTTCTGGTATTCTGTTGGTCTTCCTGACACAAATTCAACAACAATGGAGAAGAAAATGGGATTACCCCACAGGATTATAATGAATTTAGATTAGAAGGGATTTCCCCACAGGATTATAATGAATTTAGATTAGATGGGATTACCCCACAGGATAATAATGAAATTAGATGAGATGGGATTACCCCACAGGATTATAATGAATTTAGATTAGATGGGATTACCCCACAGGATTATAATGAATTTAGATTAGATGGGATTACCCCACAGGATAATAATGAATTTAGATTAGATGGGATTACCCCACAGGATAATAATGAATTTAGATTAGATGGGATTACCCCACAGGATTATAATGAATTTAGATGAGATGGGATTACCCCACAGGATAATAATGAAATTAGATGAGATGGGATTACCCCACAGGATTATAATGAATTCAGATGAGATGGGATTACCCCACAGGATTATAATGAATTTAGATGAGATGGGATTACCCCACAGGATAATAATGAAATTAGATGAGATGGGATTACCCCACAGGATAATAATGAATTTAGATTAGATTGGATTACCCCACAGGATTATAATGAATTTAGATTAGATGGGATTACCCCACAGGATTATAATGAATTTAGATGAGATGGGATTACCCCACAGGATAATAATGAATTTAGATTAGATGGGATTACCCCACAGGATTATAATGAATTTAGATTAGATGGGATTATCCCACAGGATTATAATGAATTTAGATTAGATGGGATTACCCCACAGGATAATAATGAATTTAGATGAGATGGGATTACCCCACAGGATTATAATGAATTTAGATTAGATGGGATTACCCCACAGGATAATAATGAATTTAGATGAGATGGGATTACCCCACAGGATAATAATGAATTTAGATGAGATGGGATTACCCCACAGGATAATAATGAATTTAGATGAGATGGGATTACCCCACAGAATTATAATGAATTTAGATTAGATGGGATTACCCCACAGGATTATAATGAATTTAGATTAGAAGGGATTACCCCACAGGTTTATAATGAATTTAGATTAGATGGGATTACCCCACAGGATTATAATGAAATTAGATTAGAAGGGATTACCCCACAGGATAATAATGAATTTAGATTAGAAGGGATTACCCCACAGGATAATAATGAATTTAGATTATAAGGGATTACCCCACAGGATAATAATGAATTTAGATTAGAAGGGATTACCCCACAGGATAATAATGAATTTAGATTAGAAGGGATTACCCCACAGGATAATAATGAATTTAGATTAGAAGGGATTACCCCACAGGATAATAATGAATTTAGATTAGAAGGGATTACCCCACAGGATAATAATGAACTTAGATTAGAAGGGATTACCCCACAGGATAATAATGCATTTAGATTAGATGGGATTACCCCACAGGATAATAATGAATTTAGATTAGAAGGGATTACCCCACAGGATAATAATGAATTTAGATTAGATGCGACTACCCCACAGGATAATAATGAATTTAGATTAGATGGGATTACCCCACAGGATAATAATGAATTTAGATTAGAAGGGATTACCCCACAGGATAATAATGAAATTAGATTAGATGTGATTACCCCACAGGATTATAATGAATTTAGATTAGATGGGATTACCCCACAGGATTATAATGAATTTAGATTAGATGGGATTACCCCACAGGATTATAATGAAATTAGATGAGATGGGATTACCCCACAGGATAATAATGAATTTAGATTAGAAGGGATTACCCCACAGGATAATAATGCATTTAGATTAGAAGGGATTACCCCACAGGATTATAATGAAATTAGATGAGATGGGATTACCCCACAGGATAATAATGAAATTAGATTAGATGGGATTACCCCACAGGATAATAATGAATTTAGATTAGATGGGATTACCCCACAGGATTATAATGAAATTAGATGATATGGGATTACCCCACAGGATTATAATGAAATTAGATGAGATGGGATTTCCCCACAGGATTATAATGAAATTAGATGATATGGGATTACCCCACAGGATTATAATGAAATTAGATGAGATGGGATTTCCCCACAGGATTATAATGAAATTCGATGAGATGGGATTACCCCACATGATTATAATGAATTTAGATTAGATGGGATTACCCCACAGGATAATAATGAAATTAGATTAGATGGGATTACCCCACAGGATTATAATGAATTTAGATTAGATGGGATTACCCCACAGGATTATAATGAAATTAGATGAGATGGGATTTCCCCACAGGATTATAATGAAATTAGATGAGATGGGATTACCCCACATGATTATAATGAAATTAGATGAGATGGGATTACCCCACAGGATTATAATGAAATTAGATTAGATGGGATTACCCCACAGGATTATAATGAATTTAGATTAGGTGGGATTAACCCACAGGATTATAATGAAATTAGATGAGATGGGATTACCCCACAGGATTATAATGAAATTAGATGAGATGGGATTACACCACAGGATTATAATGAAATTAGATGAGATGGGATTACCCCACAGGATTATAATGAAATTAGATGAGATGGGATTACCCCACAGGATTATAATAAAATTAGATGAGATGTGATTACCCCACAGGATTATAATGAAATTAGATGAGAAGGGATTACCCCACATGATTATAATGAAATTAGATGAGATGGGATTACCCCACAGGATTATAATGAAATTAGATTAGATGGGATTACCCCACATGATTATAATGAAATTAGATGAGATGGGATTACCCCACAGGATTATAATGAAATTAGATGAGATGGGATTACCCCACAGGATTATAATGAAATTAGATGAGATGGGATTACCCCACAGGATTATAATGAAATTAGATTAGATGGGATTACCCCACGGGATTATAATGAAATTAGATGAGATGGGATTACCCCACAGGATTATAATGAAAATAGATGAGATGGGATTTCCCCACAGGATTATAATGAAATTATCTGTGAAAAACTACATGTATAACGGTATGATGTATGGCATGGTGGTGGAGTTTCGTGTCCATTCGAGCTAACCGTATTTATGTCATTCCCATGTTACTGCTACTGCTCACCCACTCATTTTTCTTAGGGATGATTTGATCTGTTGTTCCTTCCCTATTCTTGGAGATTTCATCAATCTGACGGTAGTCAGACAACAGAACCTGGGCATTCAAGACAGGAGTTTATAACGGCTAACACTTCCTTCTACACATGAACATATTGGGATGGCATGACATTGTTGGATGTTGACGACTTGCTATGTATATTTTAAATGATTTAATACTAGCAACAACTTCAACAAAATTATCAATCAGTCATTGCTCAAGATGCGGTTTTAGAATCAATGCGTTTTCAATTTAGTATTGACTCCATCTGCAAAAGGGGAAGAGAATAAAATGGAATTCAGAAGTTAGACTTAGAACAGCCTAACCCCACAGGTAAACTCCACAGCCTGCTTTTATTCTGCTGCTAATCGCAGTTTATTATCTATACATAGTCACTTCACCCCTACCTACAGGTGAAAATTACCTCAACTTACCTCTGCCCCGGTATATCGACTTGGTACCACCGTCTGTTTACAGCCTCGTTATTGTTATTTTACAGTGTTACTAATTTAGTTTATTTGGTAAATATTTACACCTGTTGTTTTCGGCGCATTAATTATTGGGGGTAACAGCAGAAACACAAATCCCTCCATGAGGATCCTGGTCATTATAACACTCTTCCCTCCAGGCCCCATGATGATCCTGGTCATTATAACACTCTTCCCTCCAGGCCCCATGATGATCCTGGTCATTATAACACTCTTCCCTCCAGGCCCCACGATGATCCTGGTCATTATAACACTCTTCCCTCCAGGCCCCATGAGGATCCTGGTCATTATAACACTCTTCCCTCCAGGCCCCATGAGGATCCTGGTCATTATAACACTCTTCCCTCCAGGCCCCATGATGATCCTGGTCATTATAACACTCTTCCCTCCAGGCCCCATGACGATCCTGGTCATTATAACACACTTCCCTCCAGGCCCCTTGATGATCCTGGTCATTATAACACTCTTCCCTGCAGGCCCCATGATGATCCTGGTCATTATAACACTCTTCCCTCCAGGCCCCACGATGATCCTGGTCATCATAACACACTTCGTCCAGCTTTAAATGACATCACCGGTGTGCATAACTATAGTGATATTTGCTTAACAGCGACCATATTCCCTCAACTCAACAGTACAATGCATTTCAGAATCCTCCTGCTCAGCCTCTGTCTCTTTCTCTGTGTGGTCCTCTGTGGCTTTAAGACGGTGTGGTCCTCTGTGGCTGTAAGACGGTGTGGTCCTCTGTGGCTGTAAGACGGTGTGGTCCTCTGTGGCTGTAAGACGGTGTGGTCCTCTGTGGCTTTAAGACGGTGTGGTCCTCTGTGGCTTTAAGACGGTGTGGTCCTCTGTGGCTGTAAGACGGTGTGGTCCTCTGTGGCTGTAAGACGGTGTGGTCCTCTGTGGCTGTAAGACAGTGTGGTCCTCTGTGGCTGTAAGACGGTGTGGTCCTCTGTGGCTGTAAGACGGTGTGGTCCTCTGTGGCTGTAAGACAGTGTGGTCCTCTGTGGCTGTAAGATGGTGTAGTCCCCTGTGGCTATAAGATGGTGTGGTCCTCTGTGGCTGTAAGACGGTGTAGTCCTCTGTGGCTGTAAGACGGTGTGGTCCTCTGTGGCTGTAAGACGGTGTGGTCCTCTGTGGCTGTAAGACAGTGTGGTCCTCTGTGGCTTTAAGATGTTGTGGTCCTCTGTGGCTTTAAGATGTTGTGGTCCTCTGTGGCTGTAAGATGGTGTGGTCCTCTGTGGCTGTAAGACGGTGTAGTCCTCTGTGGCTGCAAGATGGTGTAGTCCCCTGTGGCTATAAGATGGTGTGGTCCTCTGTGGCTGTAAGACGGTGTAGTCCTCTGTGGCTGTAAGACGGTGTGGTCCTCTGTGGCTGTAAGACGGTGTGGTCCTCTGTGGCTGTAAGACAATGTGGTCCTCTGTGGCTGTAAGACGTTGTGGTCCTCTGTGGCTGTAAGACGGTGTGGTCCTCTGTGGCTGTAAGATGGTGTGGTCCTCTGTGGCTGTAAGACGGTGTAGTCCTCTGTGGCTGCAAGATGGTGTAGTCCCCTGTGGCTATAAGATGGTGTGGTCCTCTGTGGCTGTAAGACGGTGTAGTCCTCTGTGGCTATAAGATGGTGTAGTCCTCTGTGGCTGTAAGATGGTGTAGTCCTCTGTGGCTGTAAGATGGTGTGGTCCTCTGTGGCTTTAAGACGGTGTGGTCCTCTGTGGCTTTAAGACGGTGTGGTCCTCTGTGGCTGTAAGACGGTGTGGTCCTCTGTGGCTGTAAGACGGTGTGGTCCTCTGTGGCTGTAAGACGGTGTGGTCCTCTGTGGCTGTAAGACGGTGTGGTCCTCTGTGGCTGTAAGACGGTGTGGTCCTCTGTGGCTGTAAGACGGTGTGGTCCTCTGTGGCTGTAAGACGGTGTGGTCCTCTGTGGCTGTAAGACGGTGTGGTCCTCTGTGGCTGTAAGACGGTGTGGTCCTCTGTGGCTGTAAGACGGTGTGGTCCTCTGTGGCTGTAAGATGGTGTGGTCCTCTGTGGCTGTAAGACGGTGTAGTCCTCTGTGGCTGCAAGATGGTGTAGTCCCCTGTGGCTATAAGATGGTGTGGTCCTCTGTGGCTGTAAGACGGTGTAGTCCTCTGTGGCTGTAAGACGGTGTAGTCCTCTGTGGCTATAAGATGGTGTAGTCCTCTGTGGCTGTAAGATGGTGTAGTCCTCTGTGGCTGTAAGATGGTGTGGTCCTCTGTGGCTTTAAGACGGTGTGGTCCTCTGTGGCTTTAAGACGGTGTGGTCCTCTGTGGCTGTAAGACGGTGTGGTCCTCTGTGGCTGTAAGACGGTGTGGTCCTCTGTGGCTGTAAGACGGTGTGGTCCTCTGTGGCTGTAAGACGGTGTGGTCCTCTGTGGCTGTAAGACGGTGTGGTCCTCTGTGGCTGTAAGACGGTGTGGTCCTCTGTGGCTGTAAGACGGTGTAGTCCTCTGTGGCTGCAAGATGGTGTAGTCCCCTGTGGCTATAAGATGGTGTGGTCCTCTGTGGCTGTAAGACGGTGTAGTCCTCTGTGGCTGTAAGACGGTGTAGTCCTCTGTGGCTATAAGACGGTGTAGTCCTCTGTGGCTGTAAGATGGTGTAGTCCTCTGTGGCTGTAAGATGGTGTGGTCCTCTGTAAGACGGTGTGGTCCCCTGTGGCTTTAAGACGGTGTAGTCCTATGCAAGACGGTGTGGTCCTCTTTGGCTGTAAGACGGTGTGGTCCTCTGTGGCTGTAAGACGGTGTGGTCCCATGTGGCTGTAAGACGATGTGGTCCTCTGTAAGAAGTTGTAGTCCTCTGCAAGACGGTGTGGTCCCATTTGGCTGTAAGACGGTGTGGTCCTCTGTAAGAAGGTGTAGTCCTCTGCAAGACGGTGTGGTCCCATTTGGCTGTAAGACGGTGTGGTCCTCTGTAACACGGTGTGGTCTTCTGTAAGACGGTGTGGTCCCATTTGGCTGTAAGACGGTGTAGTCCTATGTAAGACGGTGTGGTCCTTTGTAAGACGGTGTGGTCCTCTGTGGCTGTAAGACGGTTTGGTCCTTTGTGGCTGTAAGACGGTGTAGTCCTCTGTAAGATGGTGTAGTCCTCTGTGGCTGTAAGACGTTGTAGTCCTCTGTGGCTGTAAGACGGTGTGGCCCTCTGTGGCCGTAAGATGGTGTTGTCCTCTGTGGCTGTAAGATGGTGTGGTCCTCTGTGGCTTTAAGACGGTGTGGTCCTCTGTGGCTGTAAGACGTTGTGGTCCTCTGTGGCTGTAAGACGGTGTGGTCCCATGTGGCTGTAAGACGGTGTGGTCCTCTGTGGCTATAAGATGGTGTTGTCCTCTGTGGCTGTAAGATGGTGTAGTCCCCTGTGGCTGTAAGATGGTGTGGTCCTCTGTGGCTTTAAGACGGTGTGGTCCTCTGTGGCTGTAAGACGGTGTGGTCCCATGTGGCTGTAAGACGGTGTGGTCCTCTGTAAGAAGGTGTAGTCCTCTGCAAGACGGTGTGGTCCCATTTGGCTGTAAGACGGTGTGGTCCTCTGTAACACGGTGTGGTCTTCTGTAAGACGGTTTGGTCTTCTGTAAGACGGTTTGGTCTTCTGTAAGACGGTGTGGTCCTTTGTAACACGGTGTGGTCCAAAGTGGCTGTAAGACAGTGTGGTCCCCTGTGGCTGTAAGACAGTGTGGTCCTCTGTAAGACGGTGTGGTCCTTTGTAACACGGTGTGGTCCAAAGTGGCTGTAAGACGGTGTGGTCCAAAGTGGCTGTAAGACGGTGTGGTCCTCTGTGGCTGTAAGACGGTGTGGTCCCCTGTGGCTGTAAGACAGTGTGGTCCTCTGTGGCTTTAAGATGGTGTGGTCCTCTGTGGCTTTAAGACGGTGTGGTCCTCTGTGGCTGTAAGACGTTGTGGTCCTCTGTGGCTTTAAGACGGTGCGGTCCTCTGTGGCTGTAAGACGGTGTAATCCCATGTGGCTGTAAGACGGTGTGGTCCTCTGTGGCTTTAAGAGGGTGTGGTCCTCTGTAAGATGGTGTGGTCCCTTGTAAGACTGTGTGGTGCCCTGTAAGACTGTGTGGTGCCCTGTAAGGCAGTGTGGTGCTCTGTAAGACAGTGTGGTGCTCTGTAAGACGGTGTGGTCCTCTGTGGCTGTAAGACGATGTGGTCCTCTGTGGCTGTAAGACGGTGTGGTCCTCTGTGGCTGTAAGACGGTGTGGTCCCCTGTGGCTGTAAGACGGTGTGGTCCTCTGTGGCTGTAAGACGGTGTGGTCCTCTGTGGCTGTAAGACGGTGTGGTCCTCTGTGGCTGTAAGACGGTGTGGTCCCCTGTGGCTGTAAGACGGTGTGGTCCTCTGTGGCTGTAAGACGGTGTGGTCCTCTGTGGCTGTAAGACGGTGTGGTCCTCTGTGGCTGTAAGACGGTGTGGTCCCCTGTGGCTGTAAGACGGTGTGGTCCTCTGTGGCTGTAAGACAGTGTGGTCCTCTGTGGCTGTAAGACCTTTTACTGGCTACTCAACCTGTTTAATTTTTTTTACGTGTTTCTATGATGTGGATGTCTGTGGCTGGTTTCTGTAATGGTTTGGATGTCTGTGGCTGGTTTCTGTAATGGTTCAGATGTCTGTGGCTAGTTTCTGTAATGGTTTGGATGTCTGTGGCTGGTTTCTGTAATGGTTTGGATGTCTGTGGCTGGTTTCTGTAATGGTTCAGATGTCTGTGGCTAGTTTCTGTAATGGTTTGGATGTCTGTGGTTGGTTTCTGTAATGGTTTGGATGTCTGTGGCTGGTTGTCCAAAGGGAGTTCGGCACAAAAGTTCCCAATTAGCTTCTGCCTAGCAGGCATAGTAAACGCTGCTCCTTGTGGACTGTGGAGACAGATTATTTGTGGAGCAGGACATACGATGTTTATTCTGTGTTCTCTGAGTCACTGCTTGCGTATCACCCCGTTCCCTACTTTTCAACAAGGCCCTGGCTATAAGAAGTGCACTGCGTAGGAAACAGGGTGCCATTTGCGACACACACTCTGTATTTAGCACCTTATTCCCGCAACACTAAACGCCACTGGTGTGCAGATAAACTCCCTGATGAGAGTGGGTTGCCACACTACGGAGGAGGGGAAATTCCGTCCACTGCAGGGACAGCACATCATGTGTTGTGTTTCACAGCTTTGATGAACAGCCTCTCTTACAGTTCAGACTGACAAGGCAGTGGAACCTCATCATGTGTTCTCTGACAATGAGCAGAGCATTCAGTCAGATTTACCCTGACTAGTCATGTGACATTCCAATGAACTAAACTAAACCCAGCTCCCCAGGTTATTTGAAATCCAACAGTCTCTTTCTGGAAAACCTGGACATTTTGGTAAATTGTACCCAGCTATCCAGGTAATGTTTTGTCTGAAATCCAGCAGTCTCTGTTTGTAATAACACTATTTATTTTTTATTTATTTTTTTATTTCACCTTTATTTAACCAGGTAGGCTAGTTGAGAACAAGTTCTCATTTGCAACTGCGACCTGGCCAAGATAAAGCTTAGCAGTGTGAACAGACAACACAGAGTTACACATGGAGTAAACAATTAACAAGTCAATAACACAGTACAAAAAAAGGCGAGTCTATATACATTGTGTGCAAAAGGCATGAGGAGGTAGGCGAATAATTACAATTTTGCAGATTAGCACTGGAGTGATAAATGATCAGATGGTCATGTACAGGTAGAGATACTGGTGTGCAAAAGAGCAGAAAAGTAAATAAATAAAAACAGTGTGGGGATGAGGTAGGTGAAAATGGGTGGGCTATTTACCAATAGACTATGTACAGCTGCAGCGATCGGTTAGCTGCTCAGATAGCACATGTTTGAAGTTGGTGAGGGAGATAAAATTCTCCAACTTCAGGGATTTTTGCAATTCGTTCCACTCACAGGCAGCAGAGTACTGGAACGAAAGGCGGCCAAATGAGGTGTTGGCTTTTAGGGATGATCAGTGAGATACACCTGCTGGAGCGCGTGCTACGGATGGGTGTTCCCATCGTGACCAGTGAACTGAGATAAGGCGGAGCTTTAACTAGCATGGACTTGTAGACGACCTGGAGCCAGTGGGTCTGGCGGGGTGGGGTGCTCATATTTCTCCTGTTAAACACTTGAACAGGTTTGTAATGGAAATGTGTTTAATGGATGACCCAACTCCCCCTGACACAACAACAGGGAGTGGGGTCACTGCCAGGGTCACCATTGTACAGCCCCACCTTGAAGTTAAGTGCCTTGTTCAAGGGCACAGTGAAATATGTTTTACCTTGTCAGCTCTGGGATTCAAACCAACAATTAAGAGCTTCATGATGACGTCCATGTCACGGCGCTTAGGCCACTGCCACTATTGTGATAAACTCTTCAGGACAGAAGGGACCCTTACAAGTCGAACACTGCGGATAGACCAAGCTACATGGTGGTTAGACCAAGCTACACGGTGGATAGACCAAGCTACACTGTGATTAGACCAAACTACACTGAGGATAGACCAAGCTACATGGTGATTAGACCAAGCTACACTGGGGATAGACCAAGCTACACTGTGATTAGACCAAGCTACACTGTGATTAGACCAAGCTACACTGTAATTAGACCAAGCTACACTGCGGACAGACCAAGCTACACTGCGGACAGACCAAGCTACACTGCGGACAGACCAAGCTACACTGCGGACAGACCAAGCTACACTGCGGACAGACCAAGCTAAACTGTGGACAGACCAAGCTACACTGCGGACAGACCAAGCTACACTGCGGACAGACCAAGCTACACTGCGGACAGACCAAGCTGCACTGTGGACAGACCAAGCTACACTGCGGACAGACCAAGTTACACTGCGGATTGACCAAGTTACACTATGGACGGACCAAGTTACACTGCGGACTGCCCAAGCTACACTGCGGATTTACCAAGCTACACTGCGGATTTACCAAGCTACACTGCGGACTGACCAAGTTACACTGCGGACAGACCAAGCTACACTGTGTACAGACCAAGCTACACTGTGTACAGACCAAGCTACACTGCGGACAAACCAAGCTAAACCGCGGACAGACCAAGCTACACTGCGGACAAACCAAGCTACACTGCGGACAAACCAAACTACACTGCGGACAGACCAAACTACACTGCGGACAAACCAAACTACACTGCGGACAGACCAAACTACACTGCGGACAGACCAAGCCTAACTGCGGACAGACCAAGCTACACTGCGGACAGACCAAGCTACACTGCGGACAGACCAAACTACACTGCGGACAGACCAATCTACACTGCGGACAGACCAAGCTACACTGCGGACAGACCAAGCTACACTGCGGACAGACCAATCAACACTGCGGACAGACCAAACTACACTGCGGACAGACCAAGCCTAACTGCGGACAGACCAAGCTACACTGCGGACAGACCAAGCTACACTGCGGACAGACCAAGCTACACTGCGGACAGACCAAGCCTAACTGCGGACAGACCAAGCTACACTGCGGACAGACCAAGCTACACTGCGGACAGACCAAGCAATGCAGATGCAGATATGTAGTGTAGATATAATAGTACACAATAAAACAGATATGCATTGTAGATATTGCAGAAGACAGTAATACAACAATTTAGTGTAGATATAATGCTATACAGATGAAAAGTGTAGATATGATTGAATACAGATATGTGTTGTAGATATAATAGAATACAAATATGTAGTGTAGATATAATAGAATACAGATATGTAGTGTAGATATAATAGAATACAGATATGTAGTGTAGATATAATAGAATACAGATATGTAGTATAGATATAATAGAATACAGATATGTAGTGTAGATATAATAGAATACACATTGTAATACAGATATGTAGTGTAGATATAATAGAATACGGATTGTATTACAGATATGAGGTGTAGATATAATAGAATACAGATATGTGGTGTAGATATAATAGAATACAGATTGTAATACAGATATGTAGTGTAGATATAATAGAATACAGATATGTAGTATAGATATAGAATACAGATATGTCGTATAGATATAATAGAATACAGATATGCAGTATAGATATAATAGAATACAGATATGTGGTGTAGATATAATAGAATACAGATTGTAATACAGATATGTAGTGTAGATATAATAGAATACAGATTGTAATACAGATATGTAGTATAGATATAATAGAATACACATTGTAATACAGATATGTGGTGTAGATATAATAGAATACACATTGTAATACAGATATGTAGTGTAGATATAATAGAATACAGATTGTATTACAGATATGTAGTATAGATATAAGAGAATACAGATATGTAGTATAGATATAATGTAATACAGATATGTAGTGTAGATGTAATAGAATGCAGATTGTATTACAGATATGAGGTGTAGATATAATAGAATACAGATTGTAATACAGATATGTAGTGTAGATATAATATAATACAGATATGTGGTGTAGATATAATAGAATACAGATATGTAGTGTAGATATAATAGAATACAGATATGTATTATAGATATAATAGAATACAGATTTTAATACAGATATGTAGTATAGATATAATAGAATACAGATATGTAGTATAGATATAATAGAATACTGCTATGTAGTGTAGATTTAATAGAATACAGATATGTAGTATAGATATAATAGAAAACAGATTTTAATACAGATATGTAGTATAGCTAATAGAATACAGATATGTAGTGTAGATATAATAGAATACAGCTATGTAGTGTAGATATAATAGAATACAGATATGTAGTATAGATATAATAGAATACAGATTGTATTACAGATATGTAGTGTAGATATAATAGAATACAGATATGTAGTATAGATATAATAGAATACAGATTTTAATACAGATATGTAGTGTAGATATTATAGAATACAAATTGTAATACAGATATGTGGTGTAGATATAATAGAATACAGATTGTATTACAGATATGTAGTGTAGATATAATAGAATACAGATTGTATTACAGATATGTAGTATAGATATAATAGAATACAGATTGTAATACAGATATGTAGTGTAGATATAATAGAATACAGATTTTAATACAGATATGTAGTATAGATATAATAGAATACAGATTGTATTACAGATATGTAGTGTAGATATAATAGAATACAGATATGTAGTATAGATATAATAGAATACAGATTGTAATACAGATATGTAGTATAGATATAATAGAATACAGATTGTATTACAGATATGTAGTATAGATATAATATAATACAGATTGTAATACAGATATGTAGTGTAGATATAATAGAATACAGATTGTAATACAGATATGTAGTATAGATATAATAGAATACAGATATGTAGTATAGATATAATAGAATACTGCTATGTAGTGTAGATTTAATAGAATACAGATATGTAGTATAGATATAATAGAAAACAGATTTTAATACAGATATGTAGTATATATAATAGAATACAGATATGTAGTGTAGATATAATAGAATACAGCTATGTAGTGTAGATATAATAGAATACAGATATGTAGTATAGATATAATAGAATACAGATTGTATTACAGATATGTAGTGTAGATATAATAGAATACAGATATGTAGTATAGATATAATAGAATACAGATTTTAATACAGACATGTAGTGTAGATATTAAAGAATACAGATTGTAATACAGATATGTGGTGTAGATATAATAGAATACAGATTGTATTACAGATATGTAGTGTAGATATAATAGAATACAGATTGTATTACAGATATGTAGTATAGATATAATAGAATACAGATTGTAATACAGATATGTAGTGTAGATATAATAGAATACAGCTTTTAATACAGATATGTAGTATAGATATAATAGAATACAGATTGTATTACAGATATGTAGTGTAGATATAATAGAATACAGATATGTAGTATAGATATAATAGAATACAGATTGTAATACAGATATGTAGTATAGATATAATAGAATACAGATTGTATTACAGATATGTAGTATAGATATAATATAATACAGATTGTAATACAGATATGTAGTGTAGATATAATAGAATACAGATTGTAATACAGATATGTAGTGTAGATATAATAGAATACAGATTGTATTACAGATATGTAGTGTAGATATAATAGAATACAGATATGTAGTATAGATATAATAGAATACAGATTGTAAAACAGATATGTAGTATAGATATAATAGAATACAGATTGTAATACAGATATGTAGTGTAGATATAATAGAATACAGATTGTATTACAGATATGTAGTGTAGATATAATAGAATACAGATTGTATTACAGATATGTAGTGTAGATATAATAGAATACAGATATGTAGGATAGATATAATAGAATACAGATATGTAGTATAGATATAATGTAATACAGATATGTAGTGTAGATATAATATAATACAGATTGTAATACAGATATGTAGTGTAGATGTAATAGAATACACATTGTAATACAGATATGTAGTGTAGATATAATAGAATACAGATTGTAATACAGAAATGTAGTGTAGATATAATAGAATACAGATTGTAATACAGATATGTAGTGTAGATATAATAGAATACAGATTGTAATACAGATATGTAGTGTAGATATAATAGAATACAGATTGCAATACAGATATGTAGTGTAGATATAGTAGAATACAGATTGTATTACAGATATGTAGTGTCGATATAATAGAATACAGATATGTAGTATAGATATAATAGAATACAGATTGTAATACAGATATGTAGTATAGATATAATAGAATACAGATTGTATTACAGATATGTAGTATAGATATAATATAATACAGATTGTAATACAGATATGTAGTGTAGATATAATAGAATACAGATTGTAATACAGATATGTAGTGTAGATATAATAGAATACAGATTGTATTACAGATATGTAGTGTAGATATAATAGAATACAGATATGTAGTATAGATATAATAGAATACAGATTGTAAAACAGATATGTAGTATAGATATAATAGAATACAGATTGTAATACAGATATGTAGTGTAGATATAATAGAATACAGATTGCAATACAGATATGTAGTGTAGATATAGTAGAATACAGATTGTATTACAGATATGTAGTGTCGATATAATAGAATACAGATATGTAGTGTAGATATAATAGAATACAGATTGTATTACAGATATGTAGTGTAGATATAATAGAATACAGATTGTATTACAGATATGTAGTGTAGATATAATAGAATACAGATATGTAGTATAGATATAATAGAATACAGATATGTAGTATAGATATAATGTAATACAGATATGTAGTGTATATATAATAGAATACAGATTGTAATACAGATATGTAGTGTAGATGTAATAGAATACACATTGTAATACAGATATGTAGTGTAGATATAATAGAATACAGATTGTAATACAGAAATGTAGTGTAGATATAATAGAATACAGATTGTAATACAGATATGTATTGTAGATATAATAGAATACAGATTGTAATACAGATATGTAGTGTAGATATAATAGAATACAGATTGTATTACAGATATGTAGTGTCAATATAATAGAATACAGATATGTAGTGTAGATATAATAGAATATATCAGAAAAATAATCCAAAAATCACATTGTAGGATTTTTAATGAATTTATTTATAATAAAACAGAAATACAGATACTGCATGTAGTGTAGGTATAATAGAACTCAGACAGAAATACAGATACTGCATGTAGTGTAGATATAATAGAACTCAGACAGAAATACAGATACTGTATGTAGTGTAGGTATAATAGAACTCAGACAGAAATACAGATACTGCATGTAGTGTAGATATAATAGAACTCAGACAGAAATACAGATACTGTATGTAGTGTAGGTATAATAGAACTCAGACAGAAATACAGATACTGTGTCAGGACCTGGTTACGAACCTGGGTCTCCAGAGTGAGAAACAGTCACTTAACCAACTGAGCCACGAATAGTCAGCAGAACCCAAAAGATGAGGCAGACACAGCAGTACTTAAGACGGTGTATTTAATAAAGTAAAAAGGAGAAGTCCTTCAATACAAAAAATGGCAAATCCAAAAGGTGGTAGGAATAGCACAAAAAAGCCTCAAGAGATACTCAAAAACAAAAACAGAATTCCACAAGAGCATCCACCGGAATCGACAAGAATACACAGAACACTAGGGCTGGGTGCTAACATACAAACACAGAGCACAGAACTGAGGGAAACTAAGGGTTTAAATACAATCAGGGAAAACGAGGCACAGGTGCAAATAATAATGGGGAACAAGGGAAAAAACATAAGGTCAAAAAGCACAATGGGGGCATCTAGTGACCAAAACCCGGAACAACCCTGGCCAAATCCTGACAGAATCCCCCCCCCTAGGAACGGCTCCTGACGTTCCTACCAGCTCTCTCAGGGTGGAGGGCCCTGAACTGACGAATGAGGTCAGGGTCCAGGATGTCTTTGGCAGGAACCCAGGAGCGCTCCTCGGGACCGTAGCCTTCCCAGTCCACCAGATACTGCCAGGACCGCTGCACCCGGCGGGAATCCAGTATCCGATGGACGGTATAAGCCGGCTGGCCTCCAATGACACGAGGCGGAGGGGGAGGTCTGTCTGCCGGGACAAGGGGAGAAAAAACAACAGGTTTTAACAATGAAATGTGAAATGTGGGATTAATCTTAAGGGATCTGGGTAAGTGTAGGCGATAAGAAACTGGGTTAACTCTCCTGGCAACCTTGAAGGGACCGATGTATTTTTGGGACAGCTTGCGAGACTCCACCCGTAGAGGTAAGTCTCTTGTGGAGAGCCAGACTCTCTGGCCGGGGCGCAGGGTAGGCCCGGGACGGCGACGTCTGTTGGCTTGTTGTTGGTACCTCTGTGAGGAACGCATAAGATTAAGACGGGTCTTCCTCCACATAAGCCGACAGCGTCTGACGAACTTCAAGGCTGAAGGCACTCTGACTTCTGCCTCCTGGTCCGGGAACAATGGAGGAGCATAGCCAAACTGACACTCGTGCGGGGACATACCAGTGGAGGAGGAACGCAAGGTGTTGTGCGCGTATTCGGCCCAAACAATAAAGGATGACCATGTGGACGGGTTGTCACGAGTCATACATCGGAGGGTGGTTTCCAGCTCTTGATTCATCCTCTCTGTTTGGCCGTTGGACTCCGGATGGTACCCTGAAGATAGACTGGCAGAAGCCCCCATGAGTTGGCAGAAAGCCTTCCAAAACCTTGAGGCGAACTGGGGACCTCTGTCAGAAACCATATCTTGAGGAATGCCGAAGACTCGGAACACATGATTAATTACCAACTCAGCCGTTTCCTTGGCAGAAGGTAACTTAGTCAGAGGAACGAACCTGGCCGCCTTTGAAAACCTGTCGATTATGACTAGGATAGTAGTATTGCCATGGGATGGAGGAAGTCCAGTAATAAAGTCCAATGAGATATGGGACCAGGGTCTGTGTGGAACAGGTAAAGGGTGAAGGAGTCCTTGAGGGCGGAGGTGAGAAGATTTGCCCTGGCAGCACACGGGACAGGCATTGACGAAAGTGGCAACGTCTTCTCTTATGGTAGGCCACCAGAACTTACGCTGGATGAACTCCAAGGTGCGACCTACGCCCGGATGACAGGTGAGGCGAGAGGAGTGCCCCCACAGAAGGACCTGAGTCCTCACTGCCTTGGGGACAAACAACCGATTGGCAGGACCTCCTTTCGGGTCCGGTTCGCTAGCTTGAGCACGTCTCACGGTATCCTCAACTTGCCACGAGATCGGCGCCACAATCTTAGCAGCAGGAAGGACAGGCATGTCCGTGTCATCTCGAATGGCAGGAGCGTAGACTCTGGACAGGGCATCCGGTTTGAGATTCTTCGACCCGGGCCGATAGGTGAGGATAAACTGGAATCGATTGAAGAAAAGAGACCATCTAGCTTGTCTAGAGTTCAACCGCTTCGCCTGCTGGATATACTCCAGATTTTTGTGGTCCGTAAGCACTTGAAACGGGTGAGAAGCCCCCTCGAGCCAGTGTCTCCATTCCTTCAATGCCATCTTAACCGCTAGGAGTTCACGATCCCCCACATCGTAGTTCCTCTCAGTCGGGGTAAGCCGGTGTGAGAAGAAAGCGCACGGATGAAGCTTCTTGTCTTCACCCCTCTGAGACAGGACAGCTCCAACACCAACCTCTGATGCGTCAACCTCCACCACAAATGGTTCATCCGTAGTCGGTAGTATCAGGATGGGAGCAGAGAGAACGCGCTGCTTGAGTCCTTGGAAGGCCGTCTCAGCTTCTCTTCCCCACAAAAACCTTGCATTATCACCCTTGGTTAAAGCTGAGAGAGGGGCTGCCACCAAGCTGAAGTTCTTGATGAACTTGCGGTAGAAGTTTGTGAAGCCCAGGAAACGCTGAACTTCCTTAACGGATTTTTGGGTGGGCCAATCCGCTACCGCCCCTACCTTCCTAGGGTCCATTTGGACTCGACCGAGTTCCACTACAAATCCCAGGAATTGTACTCAGGATGAATGGAATTCACATTTTTCCGGCTTAACGTACAGATGGCTGTCCAGGAGGCGTTTGAGTACTTGTCTGACATGCTTAGTGTGTTCTTGAAGGGAGCTCGAAAAGATGAGGATGTCATCCAAGTAAACGAACACAAATATGTTAAGCATATCCCTAAGCACATCGTTTATGAGCGCTTGGAACACCGCTGGGGCGTTGGTCAGGCCGAAGGGCATCACCAAGTATTCATAGTGACCAGTAGGCGTGTTGAAAGCGGTCTTCCACTCGTCATCAGGTCTGATCCGCACAAGATGGTATGCGTTCCGCAGGTCAAGCTTAGTGAAAACAGCTGCTTCCTGGAGCAGCTCGAAGGCTGTGGCCATAAGGGGTAGCGGGTAACGGTTACGGACGGTTATGGCATTGAGTCCCCGGTAGTCGATGCAAGGACGTAATCCACCGTCTTTCTTGGCCACAAAGAAAAACCCTGCTCCCGCCGGGGAGGTGGATGGACGCATGAGGCCTGCTTCCAGAGCGTCCTTGATGTAGGTATCCATAGCAGCTCGTTCGGGTGGAGATAGGGAAAAGATCCGACCCCTGGGGGGCAAGTGCCCGGAAACAGGTCGATGGGGCAATCGTAAGGTCTATGGGGTGGTAGCATGGTGGCCCTCTGTTTGCTAAACACCAGTTTGAGGTCATGGTAACACTCGGGAACTCGGGTCAGGTCGATGGATTCTAAAGACTCGGGAGTAGAACTCGGGGAATTCTGGAAAATACAAGTAGCTTGGCACGTAGGACCCCACTGCTTGATAGTGCCCACAGACCAGTCGATGTGAGGGTTATGGCTGTGAAGCCAGGGGTATCCAAGGACGAGAGGGAACTCGGAACAGGAGATCAAATGAAAGTTCATCAATTCCTGGTGTTGTGACACTGAAAGTCGCAAGGAGGTAGTGACATGAGTGACAAGTCCAGATCCCAAAGGGCTTCCGTCCAATGTAGTGACCCTCATGGGTTCACTTAGAGGTTCAGAGGGAACGCCATTCTCCTTCGCCCAGACACCATCCATGAAGTTACCTGCGGCTCCAGAGTCTACCAAGGCTTGAAGGTGAAGCTTGTGGTTGTCCCAGGAGAGGGTGACTGGAATGAGCAGACGGGAGTTGGACAGATGGGAGGAGGTTATGTTTCCCGTTACAGTTCCCCCCGGTCTGTACGGGACAGAGCGTTTCCCTGGAGCCCGGGACACGTGGAACGGAAATGGCCCGGTTTGCCGCAATATAGACAGCGTCGCTCCCTCATCCGGCGGTCTCTCTCAGCCTGGGAGATGCGTCCAATCTGCATGGGTTCCGATGGAGCCAGCGAGGATAAAGGTGGGGACTCGGAGCTGGAACTGATAGGGGCTAGAGGTCTACGGTTGAGTTCTCTCTCTCTCAGACGCTGGTCAATGCGTGAGGCCAACTTGATCAGGGACTCGAGATTGTCCGGTGGTTCCCGAGTGGCCAGTTCATCTTGGATAGTGTCGGAAAGGCCTTTCAGAAAGCACACCGTGAGCGCCTCGTTGTTCCAGCCACTCGCTGCTGCCACCGTGCGGAACTGGATGGCATAGTCCGTCACGCTGCGCCAACCTTGGTGGAGAGTCAGGAGCTGTTTGGCTGAGTCAGAACCACTGCTTGGGCCTTGAAACACTCGTTTGAATTCCTCAGCAAAGGCAGAGTAGCTGGCACAGCAGGAACTATGGGCATCCCACACAGCAGTAGCCCAGGCCAGGGCTTTTTCCGACAGCAGGGTGATGATATAAGCGATCTTAGACCGGTCGGTGGGAAACGACGAGGGTTGTAGCTCCAAGGAGAGAGAACATTGGGTGAGAAACCCTTTACAAGCACTTGGATCACCTGAGAACCGTTGGGGAGGTGGAAGACGAGGTTCAGCCAGGGGGTTAACTGCCATGGGTACGTGAATCTGAGGTACTGGGACGGGAACTGTTGCCGGGGTAAGACGATCAGATATTTGCTTAATGGAAGTCAGCATCTCCGACAGAAGATGACAATGTCTAGCCATTAAGGCCTCTTGCTGAACCAGGGCGGCTTCGTGGCGTTGGACAGTCTCCTGGTGGTGGGACAGCATGGCAAAAAGGTCCTGGGAACTGGCTGCCTCTGGGTTCATTTTTGGCTCTGTGTTTCTGTCAGGACCCAGTTACGAACGTGGGTCTCCGGAGTGAGAAACAGTCACTTAACCAACTGAGCCACGAATAGTCAGCAGAACCCAGAAGATGAGGCAGACACAGCAGTACTTAAGACGGTGTATTTAATAAAGTAAAAAGGAGAAGTCCTTCAATACATAAATGGCAAATCCAAAAGGTGGTAGGAATAGCACAAAAAAGCCTCAAGAGATACTCAAAAACAAAAACAGAATTCCACAAGAGCATCCACCGGAATCGACAAGAATACACAGAACACTAGGGCTGGGTGCTAACATACAAACACAGAGCACAGAACTGAGGGAAACTAAGGGTTAAAATACAATCAGGGAAAACGAGGCACAGGTGCAAATAATAATGGGGAACAAGGGAAAAAACATAAGGTCAAAAAGCACAATGGGGGCATCTAGTGACCAAAACCCGGAACAACCCTGGCCAAATCCTGACATACTGTATGTAGTGTAGGTATAATAATAGACAGTATGTAGCGGCAGATGTCCTCCTCTTCGTCTGAAGAGCTCTGGACAGACGAGAGACTCTAGCAGCTCTGGAGAGGAGGAAGGCTCTGGACAGACGGGAGACTCTAGCAGCTCTGGAGAGGAGGGAGACTCTGGACAGACGGGAGACTCTAGCAGCTCTGGAGAGGAGGAAGGCTCTGGACAGACGGGAGACTCTAGCAGCTCTGGAGAGGAGGAAGGCTCTGGACAGACGGGAGACTCTAGCAGCTCTGGAGAGGAGGAAGGCTCTGGACAGACGGGAGACTCTAGCAGCTCTGGAGAGGAGGAAGGCTCTGGACAGACGGGAGACTCTAGCAGCTCTGGAGAGGAGGAAGGCTCTGGCAGCGCTGGACAGGCGCTGTAGGCAGAAGACGGAGAGACAGCCTGGTGCGGGGGGCTGCCACCGGAGAGCTGGTGTGTGGAGGTGGCACTGGATAGACCGGACCGTACAGGCACACTGGAGCTCTTGAGCACCGAGCCTGCCCAACCTCATCTGGTTGAATGCTCCCTGTAGCCCGACCAGTGCGGTGAGGTGGAATAGGCCGCACTGGGCTGTGCAGGTGAACCGGGGACACCATGCGTAAGGCTGGTGCCATGTACGCCGGCCCAAGGAGACGCACTGGAGACCAGATGCGTAGAGCTAGAGCCCAGATGCGTAGAGCCGGCTTCATGGCACCTGGCTTGATGCCCACTCTATCCCGGCCGATAGGAGGAGCTGGAATGTGGTTACCGTGCGCTCCACAGCATAACGCGGTGCCTCCCCGGTCTCTCTCGCTCTCTGGTGAGCACAGGACGTTGGTGCAGGTCTCCTACCTGGCTTCGCCACACTTCCTGTGTGCCCCCCCCATATATTTTTGGGGCTGCCTCTCGGGCTTCCTACCGCGCCGCTGTGCTGACTCCATTCGCCGGTATCCCTCCTCACACTGCTCCAGAGAATCCCAGGCAGGCTCCGGCACTCTCCCTGGGTCGACCGCCCACCTGTCTATCTTCTCCCAAGTAGTGACACAGTCCAGACCCACGTCCAGAAATCCTGACATCACTGCTGCTGCTGCCCATTACCAGGTCCTTTTGTGGTGGGAGTTTCTGTAGCGGCAGATTTCCTCCTCTTCGCCTGGAGGTGTAGGGATCGGACCAAAACGCAGTGTGGTGAGTGTCCATATCGTTTATTATAAAACATAAACTGAACACTAAGAACTACAAAACAATAAATGTGAACATGACCAAAAAACAAACCGAAACAGTCCTGTGTGGTGACAAACACAGACATGGAAACAAACACCCACAAACCAACATTGAAACCCAGGCTACCTAAATATGGTTCTCAATCAGGGACAACAATAAACATCTGCCTCTGATTTAGAACCATATCAGGCCAAACATAGAAATGGAAAAACATAGAAAAACACACATAGACTGCCCACCCCAACTCATGCCCTGACCATCCTGAATAAAGACCAAACAAAGGAAATAAATGTACGAACGTGACACAGTAATGCATACATTACCCATCAAAAGGATTTGACTTTATTCTTACTATTTTCTACAATGTAGAATAATAGTGAAGACATCAAAACTATGAAATAACACACATGTAATTATGCAGTAACCAAAAAAGGTTAAACAAATCAGAATAGATTTTAGATTTTAGATTCTTCAAAGCAGCCCCCAATTTGACTTCATGACAGCTTTGCACATTATTGGCATTCTCTCAAACATGTTGGAATGCTTTCCAACAGTCTTGAAGAGGTTCCCACATATGCTGAGCACTTGTTGGCTGCTTTTCCTTCACTCTGCGGTCCAACTCATCCCAAACCATCTGAATTAGATTGAGGTTGGGTGATTGTGGAGGTCAGGTCATCTGCTGCAGCGCTCCATCACTCTCCTTCTTGATCAAATAGCTCTTACACAGCCTGGAGGTGTGTTATGTCATTGTTCTGTTGATCAACAAATGATAGTCCCACTAATTGCAACCAGATGGTATGGTGTAATGCTGCATTATGTTATGGTAGCCGTGCTGGTTATTTGTTTCTTGATTTCGAAATAAATCACTGACAGTGTCACCAGCAAACCACCCCCACATCTTCACACCTTCATTCTCCATGGTTCACGATGGGAGCTACACATGTGGAGATCATTCGTTCAACTACTCTGCATCTCACGAAGACACGGGGGTTGGAACCAAAAAATCTAACATTTGGACTCAACAGACCAAAGGACAAATTTCCATCGGTCTAATGTTCATTGCTCGTGTTTCTTGGCCCAAACAAGTCCCTTATTAATTATTGGTGTCCTTTAGTAGTGGTTTCTTTGCAGCAATTCGACCATGAAGGCCTGGTTCACACAGTCTCCTCTGAACAGTTGATGTGGAGATGTCTGTTACTTGAACTCTGTGAAGCATTTATTTGGGCTGTAATTTCTGAGGCTGGTAACTCTAATGAACTTATCCTCTGCAGCAGAGGTAACTCTGGGTCTTCCTTTCCTGTGGCGGTCCTCATGAGAGCCAGTTTCATCATAGCGCTTGATGGTTTTTGCAACTGCACTTGAAGAAACTTTCAAAGTGCTTGAAATTTTCCGGATTGACTGACCTTCATGTCTTAAAGTGGTGATGTTATTTCTCTTTGCTTATTTGAGCTGTTCTTGCCGTAATATGTCACTGGTATTTTACCAAATAGGTCTATCTTCTGTATACCAACCCTACCTTGTCACAACACAACTGATTGGCTTAAACGCATTAACACTTTTTTGGTTACTACATGATTCCGTATGTGTTATTTCATAGTTTTTATGTCTTCACTATTATTCCTCAATGTAGAAAATAGTAAAAATAAAAACCCTTGAATGAGTAGGTGTGTCCAAACTTTGGACTGTGCTGTGCTGAACCTACATACATTTTACATACACAGTATATTTTACATTAGATATCTTGTTGTTTGGTGCTTTTGTCCCACCCTTCAGCTCCCCTCAACCTCTCCCATCTATATCTGAACACCATCCAGTTTTCATTTCTATTTCTGTAGAGCAGACTTTGTAGCAGGATTAATGCTTTCCAAACATCGTTCTATATTGGATTTCTAGGAGCAATGATTCCATAGGGTTCTGTTCAGTAGACAACAAGGAATGCCAGGTGAATAAAGATAGCCCATTGAATAGAGGAACATGTGTCTGGAATAAAGATAGCCCATTGAATAGAGGAGCATGTGTCTGGAATAAAGATAGCCCATTGAATAGAGGAGCATGTGTCTGGAATAAAGATAGCCCATTGAATAGAGGAGCATGTGTCTGGAATAAAGATAGCCCATTGAATAGAGGAGCATGTGTCTGGAATAAAGATAGCCCATTGAATAGAGGAGCATGTGTCTGGAATAAAGATAGCCCATTGAATAGAGGAGCATGTGTCTGGAATAAAGATAGCCCATTGAATAGAGGAGCATGTGTCTGGAATAAAGATAGCCCATTGAATAGAGGAGCATGTGTCTGGAATAAAGATAGCCCATTGAATAGAGGAGCATGTGTCTGGAATAAAGATAGCCCATTGAATAGAGGAGCATGTGCCTGGAATAAAGATAGCCCATTGAATATAGGAGCATGTGTCTGGAATAAAGATAGCCCATTGAATAGAGGAGCATGTGTCTGGAATAAAGATAGCCCATTGAATAGAGGAGCATGTGTCTGGAATAAAGATAGCCCATTGAATAGAGGAGCATGTGTCTGGAATAAAGATAGCCCATTGAATAGAGGAGCATGTGTCTGGAATAAAGATAGCCCATTGAATAGAGGAGCATGTGTCTGGAATAAAGATAGCCCATTGAATAGAGGAGCATGTGTCTGGAATAAAGATAGCCCATTGAATAGAGGAGCATGTGTCTGGAATAAAGATAGCCCATTGAATAGAGGAGCATGTGTCTGGAATAAAGATAGCCCATTGAATAGAGGAGCATGTGTCTGGAATAAAGATAGCCCATTGAATAGAGGAGCATGTGTCTGGAATAAAGATAGCCCATTGAATAGAGGAGCATGTGTCTGGAATAAAGATAGCCCATTGAATAGAGGAGCATGTGCCTGGAATAAAGATAGCCCATTGAATATAGGAGCATGTGTCTGGAATAAAGATAGCCCATTGAATAGAGGAGCATGTGTCTGGAATAAAGATAGCCCATTGAATAGAGGAACATGTGTCTGGAATAAAGATAGCCCATTGAATAGAGGAGCATGTGTCTGGAATAAAGATAGCCCATTGAATAGAGGAGCAGGTGGCTGGAATAAAGATAGCCCATTGAATAGAGGAGAAGCAGACAGTCTAAGTCCATCTCAAAGCCAATATGCTACTGCGGTGTAGTCTTCATAGCAGGGATGGGATTAATGCTTTCAACTCTGCTCCAGAGAGACAAAACAGTGGGTAAGAAATGAGCTTCCAACCATTAGCTAAATCATTCATGAAGCCAGACCAATCCATTTAGAGAAGACCGCTCCCCATCCCTCAATCAAAACATGTTTCCATCCACAGTTTTAATGCGAGTAAAATTATATTGTATGACATCATTTTCTTTTAATACGACAGCTGTAAAATGTTATAAATGTTGACAGATAATTTGTTTGTTCGACATGGCGGGATAGTTTTGTGTAGTTAAAATTAATTACAGCACAAATTGCAGTGGAAATTGTTGATAGAATCATTTCCACCAGATGCATCAAAGTCTTTGCGTTCTGGATGAAGTCATTCATTAACAATGGAGCAGTCCACAATGCTACGGGATGCCACACTAGGCTGCGGTGCATTCCGTTTTTTCAGATGAGTCTTGTGAAGCTTCCAAGAGAGAAACATCTAGGTGTTTGTGAGAGTAGCATCTTTCCATTGACAGGTCATATTAGTGTTTGGGCCAAACCGTTCGCGTGGCCACCTTCCACCGCGTAAGGTGCCCATTGGCGGATGAAGCAGAAAATTAACATATCTCTTAAAGGGATCCTGTATTCTGGCAATGAGGCCCTTTATATACTGTATCTGTATCCCCAGTCAGATGGAAACATGTCTATGTCTCTGTGTCCAGTATGAAGGAAGTCAAAGGTAGTTTTGTCAGTCAATGCTAACTAGTGTTACCCATAAATGTCCATTCAATGCTAACTAGTGTTACCCATAAATGTCCAGTCAATGCTAACTTGTGTTACCCATAAATGTCCAGTCAATGCTAACTAGTGTTACCCATAAATGTCCAGTCAATGCTAACTAGTGTTACCCATAGACTTCCAGTCAATGCTAACTAGTGTTACCCATAAATGTCCAGTCAATGCTAACTAGTGTTACCCATAAATGTCCAGTCAATGCTAACTAGTGTTACCCATAGACTTCCAGTCAATGCTAACTAGTGTTACCCATAAATGTCCAGTCAATGCTAACTAGTGTTACCCATAGACTTCCAGTCATTGCGCATGATAGAAGAGAATAAAGACGGATTTTGATGGGGATAATTTTTTTATCATGCAAATTCGATTTTGGTGGGGGGTGCAGACATCGACTCTAGGGGGTTTTAACCAGGGGTGGAAGTTACGATTTACAAATATTCTCATTACTGTAGGCTGATTGTGTAGCTTTTCCGAGTACTTGTACCTTCTTTAGTATTTTTCAAAGTCACAAATGTTACTTTTGCAAAGCATGTTTTGAATGAAGTACTGTACTTCGCTACCTTATTAAAACCATCCATTACAGAATAGGCTATCCATAATAGTAGATCATGAGGGAAAGTTTGCGAGAACCCCTTCAGAGCCAAAAAAGGCAGTTCAGTCAGTGATCAATCAATATGATATGCCTCGCGCCAATACAGGCCAATCAAGTCAAGCTGTGCACACAAACTGAACGATGATGGTCAGAAGATTTTCAAAAAGGCAACAATAACTGTTCAGTTCGAGACAAATTGTGAAAGAGAGAAAATGTGTTCATGAAAGCGGTGTCTTTGGAAAAAATTGAGCCGGAATGTGACTAGTTCTCTTTCAAGCACAGGGGAGTTGATGCATGTAAGATAACTAGCTCGCTCAGAATTATCAACATTTTAGCTATGGATGGCTTATGTACAATAGCGTTACCCTAGTTGTCTAGCATGCTAATGTTAGCAAGCTATCCTTACAGCTAGCTAGCTACATGGTTAACCACCACCCGATGATAATTGCCATTGGGGCGGCAGGTAGCCTAGTGGTTAGAGCATTGGACTTGTAACCGAAAGGCTGCAAGCTCGAATCCCCAAGCTGACAAGGTAAAAATCTGTCGTTCTTTCCCTCAGCAAGGCAGTGTTCCTTGGCCTTCATTGAAAATAAGAATTTGTTCTTAGCTTACTTGCCTAGTTAAAAAGGTCAAATAAATGGCTAGCACATCATTGTCACTATGTATGGTGGTGGTGGTGGTGGCTAGCTAACCATGTAAGTTTTCTGGGCTAGCTGAGAACATTAGGCTAACCTCAGCAAGTGAACAAGCTTGTTACCTTGCTGGTCATGAATTACAGTATTTAGTACTTACGTTCTGAAAGACTGTGTTTTGGGCTATTATAATGTCAGTGATATGATGAACTAAGTTGAGACAACGCAGAATTTTCTGAAATATTAAATATATGTATTTACCCCTATGCAGGTTTGGTCTACCTGAAGCATCACCTTGACACAATGACGGAGGAGACAGGGCGACAGAGGAGGAGTCAGAGGAGGAGATAGAGGAACAGAGGAGGAGACAGAGGAGGAGATAGAGGAACAGAGGAGGAGACAGAGGAGGAGATAGAGGAACAGAGGAGGAGACAGAGGAGGAGACAGAGGAACAGAGGAGGAGACAGAGGAGGAGATAGAGGAACAGAGGAGGAGACAGAGGAGGAGATAGAGGAACAGAGGAGGAGATAGAGGAACAGAGGAGGAGATAAGAGGAACAGAGGAGGAGACAGAGGAGGAGATAGAGGAACAGAGGAGGAGACAGAGGAACTGGGGAGGAGATAAGAGGAACAGAGGAGGAGATAAGAGGAACAGAGGAGGAGACAGAGGAACAGAGGAGGAGACAGAGGAACAGAGGAGGAGACAGAGGAAAAGACAGAGGAAAAGACAGAGGAACAGAGGAGGAGACAGAGGAGGAGACAGAGGAGGAGTCAGAGGAGGAGTCAGAGGAACAGAGGAGGAGATAGAGGAACTGGGGAGGAGACAGAGGAACAGAGGAGGGAACAGAGGAGGAGACAGAGGAGGAGACAGAGGAACAGAGGAGGGAACAGAGGAGGAGACAGAGGAACAGAGGAGGAGACAGAGGAGGAGACAGAGGAGGAGACAGAGGAGGAGACAGAGGAGGAGACAGAGGAACAAATGAGGAGACAGAGGAGGAGACAGAGGAACAGATGAGGAGACAGAGAAACAGAGGAGGAGAGGAGGAGACAGAGGAACAATGCAGAAATAAAACATGTTTATTGTATTTGAAAAGGCTCCTGATGTTTGTAATTTCCACTTTGAAAATCCAGGCTTGATTTTCCTTACGAAAACCCCTTACAAAAATGTTCATTAATTACAATCCCCATAAAAATTCCCTTTTCCTGTAGAAAACTCCCTCAAATGAAGATCCTTTATCTGTATTTGTGCTATGTGTGTTAGGTTAGAAGGTTTCCTTCCTCAACAGCCTTTACCATCAGAAAGAGTGAGGAGATGTGTATATGATAGCGTATTCACTGGGAATAAAGAAAGAAGGGATGAGGAGAGGAGATATTGATTTATGGGTTCTTGCTGCATTCCTGCTCCATTCATCACTCTGTCCCTGTGCATCCAGCCATCTCCCTCATCTCCCAACCTTTCTCCCCCGCTAGGGAGCCCCATCTCTCTTCTCCTCTCTCCCCTCTCTCTCCTCCCCTCTCTCTCCTCCCCTCTCCCTCATCTCCCAACCTTTCTCCCCCGCTAGGGAGCCCCATATCTCTTCTCCTCTCTCCCCTCTCTCTCCTCCCCTCTCTCTCCTCCCCTCTCCCTCATCTCCCCCTTTCTCCCCCGCTAGGGAGCCCCATCTCTCTTCTCCTGTCTCCCCTCTCTCCTCCCCTCTCCCTCATCTCCCCCTTTCTCCCCGCTAGGGAGCCCCATCTCTCTTCTCTCTCTCCCCTCTCTCTCTCCCTCTCTCCCTCCCCTCTCCCTCCTCCCTCTCCCTCATCTCCCCTTTCTCCCCCGCTAGGGAGCCCCATCTCTCTTCTCCTCTCTCCCCTCTCTCTCCTCCCCTCTCCCTCCTCCCCTCTCCCTCATCTCCCCTTTCTCCCCCGCTAGGGAGCCCCATCTCTCTTCTCCTCTCCCCTCTCCCTCCTCCCCTCTCCCTCATCTCCCCCTTTCTCCCCCGCTAGGGAGCCCCATCTCTCTTCTCCTCTCTCCCCTCTCTCTCCTCCCCTCTCCCTCCTCCCCTCTCCCTCATCTCCCCTTTCTCCCCCGCTAGGGAGCCCCATCTCTCTTCTCCTCTATCCCCTCTCTCTCCTCCCCTCTCCCTCCTCCCCTCTCCCTCATCTCCCCTTTCTCCCCCGCTAGGGAGCCCCATCTCTCTTCTCCTCTCTCCCCTCTCTCTCCTCCCCTCTCCCTCATCTCCCCCTTTCTCCCCGCTAGGGAGCCCCATCTCTCTTCTCCTCTCTCCCCTCTCTCTCCTCCCCTCTCCCTCATCTCCCCCTTTCTCCCCCGCTAGGGAGCCCCATCTCTCTTCTCCTCTCTCTCCCCTCTCTCTCCTCCCCTCTCCCTCATCTCCCCCTTTCTCCCCCGCTAGGGAGCCCCATCTCTCTTCTCCTCTCCCCCTCTCTCTCCTCCCCTCTCCCTCATCTCCCCTTTCTCCCCGCTAGGGAGCCCCATCTCTCTTCTCCTCTATCCCCTCTCTCCTCCCCTCTCCCTCCCTCCCCTCTCCCTCATCTCCCCTTTCTCCCCCGCTAGGGAGCCCCATCTCTCTTCTCTATCCCCTCTCTCTCCCTCCCCTCTCCCTCCTCCCCTCTCCCTCATCTCCCCTTTCTCCCCCGCTAGGGAGCCCCATCTCTCTTCTCCTCTCTCCCTCTCTCTCCTCCCCTCTCCCTCATCTCCCCTTTCTCCCCCGCTAGGGAGCCCCATCTCTCTTCTCCTCTCTCCCCTCTCTCTCCTCCCCTCTCCCTCATCTCCCCCCTTTCTCCCCCGCTAGGGAGCCCCATCTCTCTTCTCCTCTCTCCCTCTCTCTCCTCCCCTCTCCCTCATCTCCCCTTTCTCCCCGCTAGGGAGCCCCATCTCTCTTCTCCTCTCTCCCCTCTCTCTCCTCCCTCTCCCTCATCTCCCCTTTCTCCCCCGCTAGGGAGCCCCATCTCTCTTCTCCTCTCTCCCCTCTCTCTCCTCCCCTCTCCCTCATCTCCCCTTTCTCCCCCGCTAGGGAGCCCCATCTCTCTTCTCCTCTCTCCCCTCTCTCTCCTCCCCTCTCCCTCATCTCCCCTTTCTCCCCGCTAGGGAGCCCCATCTCTCTTCTCCTCTCTCCCCTCTCTCTCCTCCCCTCTCCCTCATCTCCCCTTTCTCCCCCGCTAGGGAGCCCCATCTCTTCTCCTCTCTCCCCTCTCTCTCCTCCCCTCTCCCTCATCTCCCCTTTCTCCCCCGCTAGGGAGCCCCATCTCTCTTCTCCTCTCTCCTCCCCTCTCCCTCATCTCCCCTTTCTCCCCCGCTAGGGGAGCCCCATCTCTCTTCTCCTCTATCCCCATCTCTCTCTCCTAGGGAGCCCCCTCTCCCTCCTCCCCTCTCCCTCATCTCCCCTTTCTCCCCCGCTAGGGGAGCCCCATCTCTCTTCTCCTCTCTCCCCTCTCTCTCCTCCCCTCTCCCTCATCTCCCCTTTCTCCCCCGCTAGGGAGCCCCATCTCTCTTCTCCTCTCTCTCCCCTCTCTCTCCTCCCCTCTCCCTCATCTCCCCTTTCTCCCCCGCTAGGGAGCCCCATCTCTCTTCTCCTCTCTCCCCTCTCTCTCCTCCCCTCTCCCTCATCTCCCCTTTCTCCCCCGCTAGAGAGCCCCATCTCTCTTCTCCTCTCTCCCCTCTCTCTCCTCCCCTCTCCCTCATCTCCCCTTTCTCCCCCGCTAGGGAGCCCCATCTCTCTTCTCCTCTCTCCCCCTCTCTCTCCTCCCCTCTCCCTCATCTCCCCCTTTCTCCCCCGCTAGGGAGCCCCATCTCTCTTCTCCTCTCTCCCCTCTCTCTCCTCCCCTCTCCCTCATCTCCCCTTTCTCCCCCGCTAGGGAGCCCCATCTCTCTTCTCCTCTCTCCCCTCTCTCTCCTCCCCTCTCCCTCATCTCCCTTTCTCCCCCGCTAGGGAGCCCCATCTCTCTTCTCCTCTCTCCCCTCTCTCTCCTCCCCTCTCCCTCATCTCCCCACTTTCTCCCCCGCTAGAGAGCCCCATCTCTCTTCTCCTCTCTCCCCTCTCTCTCCTCCCCTCTCCCTCATCTCCCCTTTCTCCCCCGCTAGGGAGCCCCATCTCTCTTCTCCTCTCTCCCCTCTCTCTCCTCCCCTCTCCCTCATCTCCCAACCTTTCTCCCCCGCTAGGGAGCCCCATATCTCTTCTCCTCTCTCCCCTCTCTCTCCTCCCCTCTCCCTCATCTCCCAACCTTTCTCCCCCGCTAGGGAGCCCCATATCTCTTCTCCTCTCTCCCCTCTCTCTCCTCCCCTCTCCCTCATCTCCCAATCTTTCTCCCCCGCTAGGGAGCCCCATACCTCTTCTCCTCTCTCCCCTCTCTCTCCTCCCCTCTCCCTCATCTCCCCTTTCTCCCCCGCTAGGGAGCCCCATCTCTCTTCTCCTCTCTCCCCTCTCCCTCCTCCCCTCTCCCTCATCTCCCCCTTTCTCCCCCGCTAGGGAGCCCCATCTCTCTTCTCCTCTCTCCCCCTCTCTCCTCCCCTCTCCCTCATCTCCCCTTTCTCCCCGCTAGGGAGCCCCATCTCTCTTCTCCTCTCTCCCCTCTCTCTCCTCCCCTCTCCCTCATCTCCCCTTTCTCCCCCGCTAGGGAGCCCCATCTCTCTTCTCCTCTCTCCTCCCCTCTCCCTCATCTCCCCTTTCTCCCCCGCTAGGGAGCCCCATCTCTCTTCTCCTCTCTCCCCTCTCTCTCCTCCCCTCTCCCTCATCTCCCCTTTCTCCCCCGCTAGGGAGCCCCATCTCTCTTCTCCTCTCTCCCCTCTCTCTCCTCCCCTCTCCCTCATCTCCCCTTTCTCCCCCGCTAGGGAGCCCCATCTCTCTTCTCCTCTCTCCCCTCTCTCTCCTCCCCTCTCCCTCATCTCCCCTTTCTCCCCCGCTAGAGAGCCCCATCTCTCTTCTCCTCTCTCCCCCTCTCCCTCCCCCCTCTCCCTCATCTCCCCCTTTCTCCCCCGCTAGGGAGCCCCATCTCTCTTCTCCTCTCTCCCCTCTCCCTCCTCCCCTCTCCCTCATCTCCCAACCTTTCTCCCCCTCTAGGGAGCCCCATCTCTCTTCTCCTCTCTCCCCGCTCCCTCCTCTCTTCTCCTCTCCACTCCCCTCCTCTAATTTCCTTCCTCTCCCCCCTCTCTCTCCTCTTCCTCCTCTTCCTCCTCTCCTCTTCCTCCTCTACTTTCCATCCTCTTCCTCACCTCCTCTCCCCTCTCTCTCCTCTCCCTCCTCTCCTTTCCCTCCTCTCCCTCCTCTCGCTCCTCTCTCTCTCCTCTCCTTCCTCTCCTCTCCCCTCCACTACTTTCCCTCCTCTCCTTTCTCTTCCTGCTCTTTCTCCTCTCCTCTCCCCTCTCTCTCCCTATCTCTCCCTCCTCAACTTTCCATCCTTTTCCTCCTCTTGCTCTCCTTCTGTTTAGGAGCTTGTTGGCCATAGGTCAACAAACAGTCATTACAATGGCCACAGGTCAACAAACAGTCATTTCAAGGGCCATAGGTCAACAGACAGTCATCACACTGGCCATAGGTCAACAAACAGTCATTACAAGGGCCATAGGTCAACAGACAGTCATCACACTGGCCATAGGTCAACAAACAGTCATTACAATGGCCATAGGTCAACAAACAGTCATTACAATGGCCATAGGTCAGACAGTCATCACACACTTATGGGGCGGCAGGGTAGCCTAGTGGTTAGAGCGTAGGACTAGTAACCGAAAGGTTGCAAGTTCAAATCCCTGAGCTGACAAGGTACAAATCTGTCGTTCTGCCCCTGAACAGGCAGTTAACCCACTGTTAACAGGCAGTTAACCCACTGTTCCTAGGCCGTCATTGAAAATAAGAATTTGTTCTTAACTGACTTGCCTAGTAAAATAAAATAAAAAAACTGGCCATAGGTCAGACAGTCATCACACTGGCCATAGGTCAACAAACAGTCATTGAAATGGCCACAGGTCAGCAGACAGGCATTACACTGGCCATAGCTCAAGGGATAGTCATTACACTGGCCATAGCGCAACTGGCCGGAGGAAAATGGCGCAAGAGGGGATGGATGTCATTTTACAGGATCCTAACCAACTCTGCTATTTCTTTTTTTTCACATTGGTTGTAACTTATTTAGTTGCTGATACTGTTTCTTATGACCGAAAAGAGCTTCTGGATTTCACCACAGCATTTACTTGAACTGGACAAAGATTTTTTCTTGAATGAGGCCCACACGAACGATATAATGTTTCTCCAAGACCAGGCCCAAATCCCCAACTTTCACATGAAGAAAAGATTGAGGTTCAGGGGGTGGAGATTGGGATACATTGTGAGAATTTGCTGGGGAGTTCGTAGTCTCTACCATCCGTCTTATTGAACGTGCAATCACTGGAAAATAAACTGGATGAGCTTCGTTAGAGACTATCCCACCCATCACTGGAGATTAAACTGGATGAGCTCCATCAGAGACTATCCTACCAATCACTGGAAAATAAACTGGATGAGCTCCATCATAGACTATTCTATTAATCACTGGATAACAAACTGGATGAGCTCCGTTAGAGACTATCCTATTAATCACTGGAGAATAAACTGGATGAGCTCCATCATAGACTATCCTATTAATCACTGGAGAACAAACTGGATGAGTTTCGTTAGAGACTATCCTATTAATCACTGGAGAATAAATTGGATGAGCTCCGTTAGAGACTATCCTATTAATCACTGGAGAACAAACTGGATGAGCTCCATCATAGACTATCCTATGTTCACTGGAGAATAAACTGGATGAGCTCCATCAGAGACTATCCTATGTTCACTGGAGAATAAACAGGATGAGCTCCGTTAGAGACTATCCTATTAATCACTGGATGATAAACTGGATAAGCTCCATCAGAGACTATCCTATTAATCACTGGATAACAAATTGGATGAGCTCCGTTATAGACTATCCTATTAATCACGGGAGATTAAACTGGATGAGCTCCATCAGAGACTATCCTACCAATCACTGGAAAATAAACTGGATGAGCTCCATCATAGACTATCCTATTAATCACTGGAGAACAAACTGGATGAGCTCCATCATAGACTATTCTATGAATCACTGGAGAACAAACTGGATGAGCTCCATCATAGACTATCCTATTAATCACTGGAGAACAAACTGGATGAGCTTCATTAGAGACTATCCTATTAATCACTGGAGAACAAACTGGATGAGCTTCATTAGAGACTATCCTATTAATCACTGGTGAACATTTACATTTACATTTACATTTACATTTAAGTCATTTAGCAGACGCTCTTATCCAGAGCGACTTACAAATTGGTGAATTCACCTTCTGACATCCAGTGGAACAGCCACTTTACAATAGTGCATCTAAATCATTAAGGGGGGGGGGGGGGGTGGTGAGAAGGATTACTTATCCTATCCTAGGTATAACAAACTGGATGAGCTCCATCATAGACTATCCTATTAATCACTGGAGAATAAACAGGATGAGCTCCGTTAGAGACTATCCTATGTTCACTGGAGAATAAACTGGATGAGCTCCGTTAGAGACTATCCTATTAATCACTGGAGAACAAACTGGATGAGGTCTGTCAGAGACTATCCTATTAATCACTGGAGAACAAACTGGATGAGCTCTGTCAGAGACTATCCTATTAATCACTGGAGAACAAACTGGATGAGCTTCGCTAGAGACTATCCTATTAATCACTGGATAACAAACTGTATGAGCTCCATCAGAGACTATCCTATTAATCACTGGATAACAAACTGCATGAGCTCCATCAGAGACTATCCTATTAATCACTGGTGAACAAACTGGATGAGCTTCGTTAGAGACTATCCTATTAATCACTGGAGAATAAACTGGATGAGCTTCGCTAGAGACTATCCTATTAATCACTGGATAACAAACTGCATGAGCTCCATCAGAGACTATCCTATTAATCACTGGTGAACAAACTGGATGAGCTTCGTTAGAGACTATCCTATTAATCACTGGAGAACAAATTGGATGAGCTCTGTCAGAGACTATCCTATTAATCACTGGTGAACAAACTGGATGAGCTTCGTTAGAGACTATCCATTTAATCACTGGAGAATAAATTGGATGAGCTTCGTTAGAGACTATCCTATTAATCACTGAAGAACAAACTGGATGAGCTTCGTTAGAGACTATCCTATTAATCACTGGATAATAAACTGGATGAGCTCCGTTAGAGACTATCCTATTAATCACTGGAGAACAAACTGGATGAGCTCCATCATACACTATTCTATTAATCACTGGATAACAAACTGGATGAGCTCCGTTAGAGACTATCCTACCAATCACTGGAGAATAAACTGGATGAGCTCCATCAGATACTATCCTATTAATCACTGGATAATAAACTGGATGAGCTCCATCAGAGACTATCCTATTAATCACTGGAGATTAAACTGGATGAGCTCTGTCAGAGACTATCCTATGTTCACTGGAGAATAAACTGGATAAGCTCTGTCAGAGACTGTCCTATGTTCACTGGAGAATACACTGGATAAGCTCTGTCAGAGACTGTCCTATGTTCACTGGAGAATACACTGGATAAGCTCCGTTAAGGATTATCCTTCCAATGAGACATTAAAAACTGTAATTTTGGGCCTCCTGAGTGGCGCAGCTGTCTGACATGCTGTCCACACCGTAGGCGTAGTGTGCGCGGTTGTTGCAAAATAAAAGTACACATACATGTTATTCAATCATTGCACCCAAACTACAATGCGCTTGTCAACGAGTGTCTGCGTGGCCAAGCACTAAAAGAGAATTTGGTTCTATTTGTTACGCTCAACGCTTTGCACATCTTGCCTCTCCCATCTCCTCATTGGTTTTTAGGAGCACATACCCAATCGAGTGATTGAAGATGAACTGAGGTTCACACTCCAGTCCAGTTGGTGGTGATAATATACCTTAAAGTTGGTGGCCAACCACCATATAAAGTCCAAAGAAGAAGAAGCCGGAAGGAGGAGAGATTAATAGAAACTAACTTCTACCCATTTATCTGTGGATTAATTGTCGGAGCAGAGGACCTTGTGCGTTTCAGGTAAAATAACAACCCAATGTTTTTATCCCAGGGCAAATTAGCTAGCAACAGGAAGCTAGCTAGCTAAATTGCCATGAATTTTTGCTTATCAACCTGTTTCCAAATGAATATAGTTGGTTCAGAGTTTGTTTTTGATATTTCAACCTGCCTGTCCTGATCACGTACGGTGTGTGGGGACAGAATCAACATGCGTGTCCTGATCACGTACGGTGTGTGGGGACAGAATCAACCTGTGTGTCCTGATCACGTACGTTGTGTGGGGACAGAATCAACATGCCTGTCCTGATCACGTACGGTGTGTGGGGACAGAATCAACATGTGTGTCCTGATCACGTACGGTGTGTGGGGACAGAATCAACATGCCTGTCCTGATCACGTACGGTGTGTGGGGACAGAATCAACATGCCTGTCCTGATCACGTACGGTGTGTGGGGACAGAATCAACATGTGTGTCCTGATCACGTACGGTGTGTGGGGACAGAATCAACATGCGTGTCCTGATCACGTACGGTGTGTGGGGACAGAATCAACATGTGTGTCCTGATCACGTACGGTGTGTGGGGACAGAATCAACATGTGTGTCCTGATCACGTACGGTGTGTGGAGACAGAATCAACATGTGTGTCCTGATCACGTATGGTGTGTGGGGACAGAATCAACATGCGTGTCCTGATCACGTACGGTGTGTGGGGACAGAATCAACATGTGTGTCCTGATCACGTACGGTGTGTGGAGACAGAATCAACATGTGTGTCCTGATCACGTATGGTGTGTGGGGACAGAATCAACATGCGTGTCCTGATCACGTACGGTGTGTGGGGACAGAATCAACATGTGTGTCCTGATCACGTACGGTGTGTGGGGACAGAATCAACATGCGTGTCCTGATCACGTACGGTGTGTGGGGACAGAATCAACATGTGTGTCCTGATCACGTACGGTGTGTGGGGACAGAATCAACATGCGTGTCCTGATCACGTACGGTGTGTGGGGACAGAATCAACATGCGTGTCCTGATCACGTACGGTGTGTGGGGACAGAATCAACATGCGTGTCCTGATCACGTACGGTGTGTGGAGACAGAATCAACATGTGTGTCCTGATCACGTACGGTGTGTGGGGACAGAATCAACATGTGTGTCCTGATCACGTACGGTGTGTGGGGACAGAATCAACATGCGTGTCCTGATCACGTACGGTGTGTGGGGACAGAATCAACATGTGTGTCCTGATCACGTACGGTGTGTGGAGACAGAATCAACATGTGTGTCCTGATCACGTACGGTGTGTGGGGACAGAATCAACATGTGTGTCCTGATCACGTACGGTGTGTGGGGACAGAATCAACATGCGTGTCCTGATCACGTACGGTATGTGGGGACAGAATCAACATGTGTGTCCTGATCACGTACGGTGTGTGGGGACAGAATCAACCTGCCTGTCCTGATCACGTACGGTGTGTGGGGACAGAATCAACATGTGTGTCCTGATCACGTACGGTGTGTGGGGACAGAATCAACATGCGTGTCCTGATCACGTACGGTGTGTGGAGACAGAATCAACCTGCCTGTCCTGATCACGTACGGTGTGTGGAGACAGAATCAACATGTGTGTCCTGATCACGTACGGTGTGTGGAGACAGAATCAACATGCGTGTCCTGATCACGTACGGTGTGTGGAGACAGAATCAACATGCGTGTCCTGATCACGTACGGTGTGTGGGGACAGAATCAACATGCGTGTCCTGATCACGTACGGTGTGTGGAGACAGAATCAACATGCGTGTCCTGATCACGTACGTTGTGTGGGGACAGAATCAACATGCGTGTCCTGATCACGTACGGTGTGTGGAGACAGAATCAACATGCGTGTCCTGATCACGTACGTTGTGTGGGGACAGAATCAACATGTGTGTCCTGATCACGTACGTTGTGTGGGGACAGAATCAACATGTGTGTCCTGATCACGTACGGTGTGTGGGGACAGAATCAACATGCGTGTCCTGATCACGTACGTTGTGTGGGACAGAATCAACCTGCCTGTCCTGATCACGTACGGTGTGTGGGGACAGAATCAACATGTGTGTCCTGATCACGTACGGTGTGTGGGGACAGAATCAACATGCGTGTCCTGATCACGTACGGTGTGTGGAGACAGAATCAACATGTGTGTCCTGATCACGTACGGTGTGTGGGGACAGAATCAACATGTGTGTCCTGATCACGTACGGTGTGTGGGGACAGAATCAACATGTGTGTCCTGATCACGTACGTTGTGTGGGGACAGAATCAACATGCGTGTCCTGATCACGTACGGTGTGTGGGGACAGAATCAACATGTGTGTCCTGATCACGTACGGTGTGTGGGGACAGAATCAACATGCGTGTCCTGATCACGTACGGTGTGTGGGGACAGAATCAACATGTGTGTCCTGATCACGTACGGTGTGTGGGGACAGAATCAACATGCGTGTCCTGATCACGTACGGTGTGTGGAGACAGAATCAACATGCGTGTCCTGATCACGTACGGTGTGTGGGGACAGAATCAACATGCGTGTCCTGATCACGTACGGTGTGTGGGGACAGAATCAACATGCGTGTCCTGATCACGTACGGTGTGTGGGGACAGAATCAACATGTGTGTCCTGATCACGTATGGTGTGTGGAGACAGAATCAACATGCGTGTCCTGATCACGTACGGTGTGTGGGGACAGAGTCAACATGTGTGTCCTGATCACGTACGTTGTGTGGGGACAGAATCAACATGTGTGTCCTGATCACGTACGGTGTGTGGAGACAGAATCAACATGTGTGTCCTGATCACGTATGGTGTGTGGAGACAGAATCAACATGCGTGTCCTGATCACGTACGTTGTGTGGAGACAGAATCAACATGTGTGTCCTGATCACGTATGGTGTGTGGAGACAGAATCAACATGCGTGTCCTGATCACGTACGGTGTGTGGAGACAGAATCAACATGTGTGTCCTGATCACGTATGGTGTGTGGGGACAGAATCAACATGCGTGTCCTGATCACGTATGGTGTGTGGAGACAGAATCAACATGCGTGTCCTGATCACGTACGGTGTGTGGAGACAGAATCAACATGTGTGTCCTGATCACGTATGGTGTGTGGGGACAGAATCAACATGCGTGTCCTGATCACGTACGGTGTGTGGAGACAGAATCAACATGCGTGTCCTGATCACGTACGGTGTGTGGAGACAGAATCGACATGTGTGTCCTGATCACGTATGGTGTGTGGAGACAGAATCAACATGCGTGTCCTGATCACGTACGGTGTGTGGAGACAGAATCAACATGCGTGTCCTGATCACGTACGGTGTGTGGGGACAGAATCAACATGTGTGTCCTGATCACGTACGGTGTGTGGAGACAGAATCAACATGTGTGTCCTGATCACGTATGGTGTGTGGAGACAGAATCAACATGTGTGTCCTGATCACGTATGGTGTGTGGGGACAGAATCAACCTGCCTGTCCTGATCACGTACGGTGTGTGGAGACAAAATCAACATGTGTGTCCTGATCACGTACGGTGTGTGGAGACAGAATCAACATGCGTGTCCTGATCACGTACGGTGTGTGGAGACAGAATCAACATGCGTGTCCTGATCACGTACGGTGTGTGGGGACAGAATCAACATGCGTGTCCTGATCACGTACGGTGTGTGGGGACAGAATCAACATGCGTGTCCTGATCACGTACGGTGTGTGGGGACAGAATCAACATGCCTGTCCTGATCACGTACGGTGTGTGGGGACAGAATCAACATGCCTGTCCTGATCACGTACGGTGTGTGGGGACAGAATCAACATGTGTGTCCTGATCACGTACGGTGTGTGGGGACAGAATCAACATGCCTGTCCTGATCACGTACGGTGTGTGGGGACAGAATCAACATGTGTGTCCTGATCACGTACGGTGTGTGGGGACAGAATCAACATGCGTGTCCTGATCACGTACGGTGTGTGGAGACAGAATCAACATGTGTGTCCTGATCACGTACGGTGTGTGGGGACAGAATCAACATGTGTGTCCTGATCACGTACGGTGTGTGGGGACAGAATCAACATGTGTGTCCTGATCACGTACGGTGTGTGGGGACAGAATCAACATGCGTGTCCTGATCACGTACGGTGTGTGGAGACAGAATCAACATGCGTGTCCTGATCACGTACGGTGTGTGGGGACAGAATCAACATGCGTGTCCTGATCACGTACGGTGTGTGGAGACAGAATCAACATGCGTGTCCTGATCACGTACGGTGTGTTGGGACAGAATCAACATGTGTGTCCTGATCACGTACGGTGTGTGGGGACAGAATCAACATGTGTGTCCTGATCACGTACGGTGTGTGGGGACAGAATCAACATGCGTGTCCTGATCACGTACGGTGTGTGGGGACAGAATCAACATGTGTGTCCTGATCACGTATGGTGTGTGGAGACAGAATCAACATGCGTGTCCTGATCACGTACGTTGTGTGGGGACAGAATCAACATGTGTGTCCTGATCACGTACGGTGTGTGGAGACAGAATCAACATGCGTGTCCTGATCACGTACGGTGTGTGGGGACAGAATCAACATGTGTGTCCTGATCACGTATGGTGTGTGGAGACAGAATCAACATGCGTGTCCTGATCACGTACGGTGTGTGGGGACAGAATCAACATGTGTGTCCTGATCACGTATGGTGTGTGGAGACAGAATCAACATGCGTGTCCTGATCACGTACGTTGTGTGGGGACAGAATCAACATGTGTGTCCTGATCACGTACGGTGTGTGGAGACAGAATCAACATGTGTGTCCTGATCACGTACGGTGTGTGGGGACAGAATCAACATGTGTGTCCTGATCACGTACGGTGTGTGGGGACAGAATCAACATGCGTGTCCTGATCACGTACGGTGTGTGGGGACAGAATCAACATGCGTGTCCTGATCACGTACGGTGTGTGGGGACAGAATCAACATGCGTGTCCTGATCACGTACGTTGTGTGGGGACCGAATCAACATGTGTGTCCTGATCACGTACGGTGTGTGGGGACAGAATCAACATGTGTGTCCTGATCACGTACGGTGTGTGGGGACAGAATCAACATGTGTGTCCTGATCACGTACGGTGTGTGGGGACAGAATCAACATGCGTGTCCTGATCACGTACGGTGTGTGGAGACAGAATCAACATGCGTGTCCTGATCACGTACGGTGTGTGGGGACAGAATCAACATGCGTGTACTGATCACGTACGGTGTGTGGGGACAGAATCAACATGCGTGTCCTGATCACGTACGGTGTGTGGGGACAGAATCAACATGTGTGTCCTGATCACGTATGGTGTGTGGAGACAGAATCAACATGCGTGTCCTGATCACGTACGTTGTGTGGGGACAGAATCAACATGTGTGTCCTGATCACGTACGGTGTGTGGAGACAGAATCAACATGCGTGTCCTGATCACGTACGGTGTGTGGAGACAGAATCAACATGCGTGTCCTGATCACGTACGGTGTGTGGGGACAGAATCAACATGTGTGTCCTGATCACGTATGGTGTGTGGAGACAGAATCAACATGCGTGTCCTGATCACGTACGTTGTGTGGGGACAGAATCAACATGTGTGTCCTGATCACGTACGGTGTGTGGAGACAGAATCAACATGTGTGTCCTGATCACGTACGGTGTGTGGGGACAGAATCAACATGTGTGTCCTGATCACGTACGGTGTGTGGGGACAGAATCAACATGCGTGTCCTGATCACGTACGGTGTGTGGGGACAGAATCAACATGCGTGTCCTGATCACGTACGGTGTGTGGAGACAGAATCAACATGCGTGTCCTGATCACGTACGGTGTGTGGGGACAGAATCAACATGCGTGTCCTGATCACGTACGGTGTGTGGAGACAGAATCAACATGCGTGTCCTGATCACGTACGGTGTGTGGGGACAGAATCAACATGTGTGTCCTGATCACGTACGGTGTGTGGGGACAGAATCAACATGTGTGTCCTGATCACGTACGGTGTGTGGGGACAGAATCAACATGTGTGTCCTGATCACGTATGGTGTGTGGAGACAGAATCAACATGCGTGTCCTGATCACGTACGTTGTGTGGGGACAGAATCAACATGTGTGTCCTGATCACGTACGGTGTGTGGAGACAGAATCAACATGCGTGTCCTGATCACGTACGGTGTGTGGAGACAGAATCAACATGCGTGTCCTGATCACGTACGGTGTGTGGGGACAGAATCAACATGTGTGTCCTGATCACGTATGGTGTGTGGAGACAGAATCAACATGCGTGTCCTGATCACGTACGTTGTGTGGGGACAGAATCAACATGTGTGTCCTGATCACGTACGGTGTGTGGAGACAGAATCAACATGTGTGTCCTGATCACGTACGGTGTGTGGGGACAGAATCAACATGTGTGTCCTGATCACGTACGGTGTGTGGGGACAGAATCAACATGCGTGTCCTGATCACGTACGGTGTGTGGAGACAGAATCAACATGTGTGTCCTGATCACGTACGTTGTGTGGGGACAGAATCAACATGTGTGTCCTGATCACGTACGGTGTGTGGGGACAGAATCAACATGTGTGTCCTGATCACGTACGGTGTGTGGGGACAGAATCAACATGTGTGTCCTGATCACGTACGGTGTGTGGGGACAGAATCAACATGCGTGTCCTGATCACGTACGGTGTGTGGAGACAGAATCAACATGCGTGTCCTGATCACGTACGGTGTGTGGGGACAGAATCAACATGCGTGTCCTGATCACGTACGGTGTGTGGGGACAGAATCAACATGCGTGTCCTGATCACGTACGGTGTGTGGAGACAGAATCAACATGCGTGTCCTGATCACGTACGGTGTGTGGAGACAGAATCAACATGTGTGTCCTGATCACGTACGGTGTGTGGGGACAGAATCAACATGTGTGTCCTGATCACGTACGGTGTGTGGAGACAGAATCAACATGTGTGTCCTGATCACGTACGGTGTGTGGAGACAGAATCAACATGCGTGTCCTGATCACGTACGGTGTGTGGGGACAGAATCAACATGCGTGTCCTGATCACGTACGGTGTGTGGAGACAGAATCAACATGCGTGTCCTGATCACGTACGGTGTGTGGAGACAGAATCAACATGTGTGTCCTGATCACGTACGGTGTGTGGGGACAGAATCAACATGTGTGTCCTGATCACGTACGTTGTGTGGGGACAGAATCAACATGTGTGTCCTGATCACGTACGGTGTGTGGAGACAGAATCAACATGTGTGTCCTGATCACGTATGGTGTGTGGAGACAGAATCAACATGCGTGTCCTGATCACGTACGGTGTGTGGGGACAGAATCAACATGTGTGTCCTGATCACGTACGGTGTGTGGAGACAGAATCAACATGTGTGTCCTGATCACGTACGGTGTGTGGGGACAGAATCAACATGTGTGTCCTGATCACGTACGGTGTGTGGGGACAGAATCAACATGTGTGTCCTGATCACGTACGTTGTGTGGAGACAGAATCAACATGCGTGTCCTGATCACGTACGGTGTGTGGGGACAGAATCAACATGCGTGTCCTGATCACGTACGGTGTGTGGAGACAGAATCAACATGCGTGTCCTGATCACGTACGGTGTGTGGGGACAGAATCAACATGCGTGTCCTGATCACGTACGGTGTGTGGGGACAGAATCAACATGCGTGTCCTGATCACGTATGGTGTGTGGAGACAGAATCAACATGCGTGTCCTGATCACGTACGGTGTGTGGGGACAGAATCAACATGTGTGTCCTGATCACGTACGGTGTGTGGGGACAGAATCAACATGCGTGTCCTGATCACGTACAGTGTGTGGGGACAGAATCAACATGCGTGTCCTGATCACGTACGTTGTGTGGGGACAGAATCAACATGCGTGTCCTGATCACGTACGGTGTGTGGAGACAGAATCAACATGCGTGTCCTGATCACGTACGGTGTGTGGGGACAGAATCAACATGTGTGTCCTGATCACGTACGGTGTGTGGGGACAGAATCAACATGTGTGTCCTGATCACGTACGTTGTGTGGGGACAGAATCAACATGCGAGTGATAGCGCACGCAGACGTGTAAAGCACTGCATTGCAGTGCTAGAGGCGTCACTACAGACCAAGGTTCGATCCCGGGCTGTATTACAACCGGCCGTGATAGGGAGTCTCCAGAGAGAGAATGACATGATTATAACGTCTACCTGTTTTTACATTTTAAAATGTAATTTAATTGAACCTTTATTTAACTAGTCAAGTCATTTAGTAACAAATTCTTATTTTGTGCCGATTGAGCGCAGCCCTATGGGACTCCCGATCACGGCAAGGTTGTGATACAGTCCGGGATCGAACCAGGGTCTGTAGTGACGCCTCTAGCCAAACGGCTGTCTCCAGAGAATGACATTATTATAACATCTGTACTGGCTGTCTCCAGAGAGAGATAGACATGAGCTATGTCTGTCTGACATTCCTTCAATTTCCCCAGATCAGATTCCCCAGATCAGATCTATGTACAAGAAGAAAGACCTTGTTTGTAACAAGTGTTGCCTTATCTATTACTCACCAAAACAAAGTGACACTAACACCCACCCGGGTGGTGATGTTGGCCCACCCTATCCTGTCATGTAGTAGCTTGCTTCTTCATGCTAATGAACATCAGCTCTGTTGGTGGGAGGTTATTAAATAATTGAATAGCTTTACCACTATTAGTACTCTGCTGTGTTATTGCTGAAAACGATGTAAGGACCTCCTCCAGCAAGCCATCACACTTTATTGCATTTTTAACTGCGGCACTGATGAAATAAATTAAAAACATTGTCTTGAATGCATCCAAGCAGTGAGGGTCTAAGGAAAGGGCAATGTTCATAAATATTTATGTAATGTTTATGAATATTCATAGCAAGGCTTGATCTTTTAAAAGAGGAGAAAGTGATGCCTTTACTAATGATTACTAACAGCATCCTCCCGGATAAACGAGACCCACTCAAATTCACATACCACCCCAACAGATCCACAGATGACGCAATCTCAAAGGAACACCAATGTGAGAATGCTGTTCATTGACTACAGCTCAGTGTTCAACACCATAGAACCCTCAAAGCTCATCACTAAGCTAAGGACCCTGGGACTGAACACCTCCCCCTGCAACTGGATCCTGAACTTCCTGATGGGCCGCCCCCAGGTGGTGAGGATAGGTAACAACACATCTGCCACGCTGATCCTCAACACGGGATGTAGTGGAGTAGGTGGTGAGGTTCACGTTCCACATCACCAACGAACTATCATGGTCCAAACATAGCAAGACGTGAACACGACAAAACCTTTTCCCTCTCAGGAGACTGAAAAGATTGGCATGGGTCTCCAGATCCTCAACAAGTTCTACAGCTGCACCATCAAGAGCATCCTGACCGGTTGCATCACCGCCTGATATGGCAACTGCTCGGCTACAGAGGGTAGTACGTACGGCCCAGCACATCACTGGATCCAAGCTTCCTGCCTACCAGGACCTATATAATAGGCGGTATCAGAGGAAAGCACATAAAAGTGTCAGAGACTCCAGTCACCCAAGTCATAGACTGTTTTCTCTGCTACCGCACGTCAAGCGGTACCAGAGCTCCAAGTCCAGGACCAAAAGGCTCGTTAACAGCTTCTACCCCAAAGCCATAAGACTGACAAACAATTAATCAAATGGCCACCAGACTATTTACATTGACCCCCCCCCCCCTCCATTTTTTTGTACACTGCTGCTACTCGCTGTTTATTATCTATGCATAGTCACTTCACCCCAACCTACATGTACAAATGACCTCTAACCAGTATCCCCGCATATTGACTCGGTACTGGTACCCCCTGTATATAGCCTCCACATTGACTCTGTACTGGTACCCTCTGTATATAGCCTCCACATTGACTCTGTACCGGTACCCCCTGTATATAGCCTCCACATTGACTCGGTACTGGTACCCCCTGTATATAGTCTCCACATTGACTCGGTACTGGTACCCCCTGTATATAGTCTCGTCATTGACTCTGTACTGGTACCCCCTGTATATAGCCTCCACATTGACTCTGTACTGGTACCCCCTGTATATAGTCTCCATATTGACTCGGTACTGGTACCCCCTGTATATAGCCTCCACATTGACTCGGTACTGGTACCCCCTGTATATAGTCAAAGTGGAAATGAGAAAGTTCTGTAGTTTATTAGGTGACGGTTTGTTCTGCTTCATGGTTTCTGTTTAAACTGAACTTCATGACAGTACCAGTCAAAAGTATGGACAAACATACTCATTGAAGTTTTTTTTATTGTCACTGTTTCCTACCTTGTAGAATAATAGTGAAGGCATCAAAACTATGAAATAACACATGTGGAATCACGTAGTAACCCAAAAAGTATTAAACAAATCAAATATATTTTATATTTGATATTCTTCAAAGTAGCCACCCTTTGCCTTGATGACAGCTTTGTACACTCTTGGCATTCTCTCAACCAGCTTCACGAGGTAGTCACCTGGAATGCATTTCAATTAACAGGTGTGCCTTGTTACGTTTATTTGTGGAATTTCCTTCCTTCCTTCTTTCCTTCTTAATACGTTTGAGTTGAGTTGCGACAAGGTAGGGATGGTATACAGAAGATTTGGTATTTGGTAAAAGACCAAGTCCATTTTATGGAAAACAGCTCAAATAAGCAAAGAGAATCGACAGTCCATCATTACTTTAAGGTCAGTCAATCTGGAACATTTCAAGAACTTTTAAAGTTGAAAGTGCAGTTGCAAAAACCATCAAGAGCTAAAATGAAACTGGCTCTCATGAGGACCGCCACAGGAAAGGAAAACCCAGAGATACCCAGAGATACTAGACTATATATACACATAAAATGTACATACTCACTAGAATCACTAGAATATATATACACACTATATACACACCCACTAGAATCACTAGAATATATATGCACACTATATACACACCCACGAGACTATATATACACTTAGTATATACACACTCACTAGACTATATATACACAGAGTATATACACACCCACTAGACGGTATGTACACACCCACTAGACTATATATACACACCCACTAGACTATATATACACACTCACTAGACGGTATGTACACACCCACTAGACTATATATACACACCCACTAGACTATATACACACACAATATACACACTCACTAGACTATATATACACACTATATACACACTCACTAGACTATATATACACACTATATACACACTCACTAGACTATATATACACACTATATACACACCCACTAGACTATATATACACACTCACTAGACTATATATACACACTATATACACACCCACTAGACTATATATACACACTCACTAGACTATATATACACACTATATACACCCCCACTAGACTATATATACACTCACTAGACTATATATACACACCCACTAGACTATATATACACACTCACTAGACGGTATGTACACACTATATACACACTCACTAGTCTATATATACACACTCACTAGACTATATATACACACCCACTAGACTATATATACACACCCACTAGACTATATATACACACTCACTAGACTATATATACACACTATATACACACCCACTAGACTATATATACATACCCACTAGCTATATATACACACTATATACACACTCACTAGACTATATATACACACTATATACACACTCACTAGACTATATATACACACTATATACACACTCACTAGACTATATATACACACTATATACACACTGACTAGACTATATATCCACACTATATACACACTCACTAGACTATATATACACTATATACACACTCACTAGACTATATATACACACTATATACACACCCACTAGACTATATATACACACTATATACACACTCACTAGACTATATATACACCCTCACTAGACTCTATATACACACTCACTAGACTATATATACACTATATACACACTCACTAGACTATATATACACACTATATACACACTCACTAGACTATATATCCACTATATACACACTCACTAGACTATATATACACACTATATACACACCCACTAGACTATATATACACACTATATACACACTCACTAGACTATATATATACACTATATACACACTCACTAGACTATATATCCACACTATATACACACTCACTAGACTATATATACACCCTCACTAGACTCTATATACACACTCACTAGACTATATATACACACTATATACACACTCATTACACTAAGTATACACACTCACCAGTATATACATACACACTATATACATACTCACTAGACTATATATACACACTATATACACACCCACTAGACTATATATACACACTATATACACACTCACTAGACTATATATACACACTATATACACACTCTCTAGACTATATATACACACTATATACACACTCACTAGACTATATATACATACTATATACACACTCACTAGACTATATATACACATTATATACACACTCACTAGACTATATATACACACTATATACACACTCACAAGACTATATATACACACTATATACACACTCACTAGACTATATATACACACTATATACACACCCACTAGACTATATATACACACTATATACACACTCACTAGACTATATATACACACTATATACACACTCATTACACTAAGTATACACACTCACCAGTATATACATACACACTATATACATACTCACTAGACTATATATACACACTATATACACACCCACTAGACTATATATACACACTATATACACACCCACTAGACTATATATACACACTATATACACACCCACTAGACTATATATACACACTATATACACACTCACTAGACTATATATACACACTCACTAGACTCTATATACACACTATATACATACTCACTAGACTATATATACACACTATATACACACTCATTACACTAAGTATACACACTCACCAGTATATACATACACACTATATACATACTCACTAGACTATATATACACACTATATACACACCCACTAGACTATATATACACACTCACTAGACTCTATATACACACTATATACATACTCACTAGACTATCTATACACACTATATACACACTCACTAGACTATATATACACACCCACTAGACTATATATACACACTCACTAGACGGTATGTACATACCCACTAGACTATCTATACACACTATATACACACTCACTAGACTATATATACACACTATATACACACACTCACTAGACTATATATACACACTGTATACACACACTCACTCGACTATATATACACACTCGCTAGACTATTTATACACAATATATACACACTCACTAGACTATTTATAGACATAGTATATACACCCACTAGACTATATGTACACAATATATACACACTCACTAGACTATTTATACACATAGTATATACACCCACTAGACTATATGTACACACTAAATACAATTATGCTAATCATGATGTGTCTCTTATTATTATCTATCTTGAGGCCGAGTCACTTTACCCTGCCTTCATGTACATATCTACCTCAAATACCTTATTATTATCTATCCTGATGTCTAGTCACTTCACCCTGCCTTCATGTACATATCTACCTCTAATACCTTATTATTATCTATCCTGATGCCTAGTCACTTTACCCTGCCTTCATGAACATATCTACCTCAAATACATTATTATTATCTATCCTGATGCTTAGTCACTTTACCCTGCCTTCATGTACATATCTACCTCTAATACCTTATTATTATCTATCCTGATGCCTAGTCACTTTACCCTGCCTTCATGTACATATCTACCTCAAATACATTATTATTATCTATCCTGATGCCTAGTCACTTTACCCTGCCTTCATGAACATATCTAACTCAAATACATTATTATTATCTCAAATCAAATCAAATCAAATTTTATTTGTCACATACACATGGTCAGCAGATGTTAATGCGAGTGTAGCGAAATGATTGTGCTTCTAGTTTCGACAATGCAGTAATAACCAACAAGTAATCTACCTAACAATTCCAAAACTAATTTCTTATACACAGTGTAAGGGGATAAAGAATATGTACATAAAGATATGAATGAGTGATGGTGCAGAGCAGCATAGGCAAGGTACGGTAGATGGTATCGAGTACAGTATATACATGTGAGATGAGTATGTAAACAAAGTGGCATAGTTAAAGTGGCTAGTGATACATGTATTACATAAGGATGCAGTCGATGATATAGAGTACAGTATATACGTATGCATATGAGAAGAATAATGTAGGGTAAGTAACATTATATAAGGTAGCATTGTTTAAAGTGGCTAGTGATATATTTACATCATTTCCCATCAATTCCCATTATTAAAGTGGCTGGAGTTGAGTCAGTGTGTTGGCAGCAGCCACTCAATGTTAGTGGTGGCTAACATACATAAGGATATATGAATGAGTGATGATACAGAGCAGCATATGCAAGATACAGTAGATGGTATCGAGTACAGTATATACATATGTGATGAGTATCCTGATACCTAGTCACTTTACCCTGCCTTCAAGTCCATATCTACCTCAAGTACCTTATTATTCTCTATCCTGATGTCTAGTCACTTTACCGTGCCTTCAAGTCCATATCTACCTCAAGTACCTTATTATTCTCTATCCTGATGTCTAGTCACTTTACCCTGCCTTCAAGTCCATATCTACCTCAAGTACCTTATTATTCTCTATCCTGATGTCTAGTCACTTTACCGTGCCTTCATGTGCATATCAACATAAAATATCTTGTAGAATTGATCTGGTACTTCCTGTATATAGCTGAACATTGATCTGGAACTGGTACTACCTGTATATAGCTCCACATTGATCTGGTACTCCCTGTATATAGCTCCACATTGATCTGGTACTTCCTGTATATAGTTCAACATTGATCTGGTACTGGTACTACCTGTATATAGTTCCACATTGATCTGGTACTGGTACTCCCTGTATATAGCTCCACATTGATCTGGTACTCCCTGTAAATAGCTCCACATTGATCTGGTACTCCTTGTATATTGCTCCACATTGATCTGGTACTCCGTGTAAATAGCTCCACATTGATCTGGTACTCCCTGTATATTGCTCCACATTGATCTGGTACTCCCTGTATATTGCTCCACATTGATCTGGTACTCCCTGTATATAGCTCCACATTGATCTGGTACTTCCTGTATATAGCTCCACATTGATCTGGTACTCCCTGTATATACAGTAGCTCCACATTGATCTGGTACTCGCTGTATATAGTTCAACATTGATCTGGTACTGGTACTCCCTGTATTTTGCTCCACATTGATCTGGTACTCCCTGTATATAGCTCCACATTGATCTGGTACTCCCTGTATATAGCTCCACATTGATCTGGTACTGGTCCTCCCTGTATTTTGCTCCACATTGATCTCGTACTCCCTGTATATAGCTCCACATTGATCTGGTACTGGTACTTCCTGTATATAGCTCCACATTGATCTGGTACTGGTCCTCCCTGTATTTTGCTCCACATTGATCTTGTAATTCCTGTATATAGCTCCACATTGATCTGGTACTTCCTGTATATAGCTCAACATTGATCTGGTACGTCCTGTATATAGCTCCACATTGATCTGGTTCATCCTGTATATAGCTCCACATTGATCTGGTGCTCCATGTATATAGCTCCACATTGATCTGGTACTTCCTGTATTTAGCTCCACTTTGATCTGGTACTTCCTGTATATAGCTCCACTTTGATCTGGTACTCCATGTATATAGCTCCACATTGATCTGGTACTTCCTGTATTTAGCTCCACTATGATCTGGTACTTTCTGTATATAGCTCCACATTGATCTGGTACGTCCTGTATATAGCTCCACATTGATCTGGTACTGGTACTTCCTGTATATAGCTCCACATTGATCTGGTACTGGTCCTCCCTGTATTTTGCTCCACATTGATCTTGTAATTCCTGTATATAGCTCCACATTGATCTGGTACTTCCTGTATATAGCTCAACATTGATCTGGTACGTCCTGTATATAGCTCCACATTGATCTGGTTCATCCTGTATATAGCTCCACATTGATCTGGTGCTCCATGTATATAGCTCCACATTGATCTGGTACTTCCTGTATTTAGCTCCACTTTGATCTGGTACTTCCTGTATATAGCTCCACTTTGATCTGGTACTCCATGTATATAGCTCCACATTGATCTGGTACTTCCTGTATTTAGCTCCACTATGATCTGGTACTTTCTGTATATAGCTCCACATTGATCTGGTACGTCCTGTATATAGCTCCACATTGATCTGGTACGTCCTGTATATAGCTCCACATTGATCTGGTACATCCTGTATATAGCTCCACATTGATCTGGTACTCCATGTATATAGCTCCACATTGATCTGGTACTTCCTGTTTTTAGCTCCACTTTGATCTGGTACTTCCTGTATATAGCTCCACTTTGATCTGGTACTCCATGTATATAGCTCCACATTGATCTGGTACTTCCTGTATATAGCTCAACATTGATCTGGTACGTCCTGTATATAGCTCCACAATGATCTGGTACATCCTGTATATAGCTCCACATTGATCTGGTACTCCATGTATATAGCTCCACATTGATCTGGTACTTCCTGTATATAGCTCCACTTTGATCTGGTACTCCATGTATATTACATTTACATTTACATTTAAGTCATTTAGCAGACGCTCTTATCCAGAGCGACTTACAAATTGGTGAATTCACCTTCTGACATCAGTGGAACAGCCACTTTACAATAGTGCATCTAAATCATTTAAGGGGGGTGAGAAGGATTGCTTTATCCTATCCTAGGTATTCCTTGAAGAGGTGGGGTTTCAGGTGTCTCCGGAAGGTGGTGATTGACTCCGCTGTCCTGGTGTCGTGAGGGAGTTTGTTCCACCATTGTGGGGCCAGAGCAGCGAACAGTTTTGACTGGGCTGAGCGGGAACTGTACTTCCTCAGTGGTAGGGAGGCGAGCAGGCCAGAGGTGGATGAACGCAGTGCCCTTGTTTGGGTGTAGGGCCTGATCAGAGCCTGGAGGTACTGCGGTGCCGTTCCCCTCACAGCTCCGTAGGCAAGCACCATGGTCTTGTAGCGGATGCGAGCTTCAACTGGAAGCCAGTGGAGAGAGCGGAGGAGCGGGGTGACGTGAGAGAACTTGGGAAGGTTGAACACCAGACGGGCTGCGGCGTTCTGGATGAGTTGTAGGGGTTTAATGGCACAGGCAGGGAGCCCAGCCAACAGCGAGTTGCAGTAATCCAGACGGGAGATGACAAGTGCCTGGATTAGGACCTGCGCCGCTTCCTGTGTGAGGCAGGGGCGTACTCTGCGGATGTTGTAGAGCATGAACCTACAGGAACGGGCCACCGCCTTGATGTTAGTTGAGAACGACAGGGTGTTGTCCAGGATCACGCCAAGGTTCTTAGCGCTCTGGGAGGAGGAAACAATGGAGTTGTCAACCGTGATGGCGAGATCATGGAACGGGCAGTCCTTCCCCGGGAGGAAGAGCAGCTCCGTCTTGCCGAGGTTCAGCTTGAGGTGGTGATCCGTCATCCACACTGATATGTCTGCCAGACATGCAGAGATGCGATTCGCCACCTGGTCATCAGAAGGGGGAAAGGAGAAGATTAATTGTGTGTCGTCTGCATAGCAATGATAGGAGAGACCATGTGAGGTTATGACAGAGCCAAGTGACTTGGTGTATAGCGAGAATAGGAGAGGGCCTAGAACAGAGCCCTGGGGGACACCAGTGGTGAGAGCGCGTGGCGAGGAGACAGATTCTCGCCACGCCACCTGGTAGGAGCGACCTGTCAGGTAGGGACGCAATCCAAGCGTGGGCCGCACCGGAGATGCCCAACTCGGAGAGGGTGGAGAGGAGGATCTGATGGTTCACAGTGTCGAAGGCAGCCGATAGGTCTAGAAGGATGAGAGCAGAGGAGAGAGAGTTAGCTTTAGCAGTGCGGAGCGCCTCCGTGATAAAGAGAAGAGCAGTCTCAGTTGAATGACTAGTCTTGAAACCTGACTGATTTGGATCAAGAAGGTCATTCTGAGAGAGATAGCGGGAGAGCTGGCCAAGGACGGCACGTTCAAGAGTTTTGGAGAGAAAAGAAAGAAGGGATACTGGTCTGTAGTTGTTGACATCGGAGGGATCGAGTGTAGGTTTTTTCAGAAGGGGTGCAACTCTCGCTCTCTTGAAGACGGAAGGGACGTAGCCAGCGGTCAGGGATGAGTTGATGAGCGAGGTGAGGTAAGGGAGAAGGTCTCCGGAAATGGTCTGGAGAAGAGAGGAGGGGATAGGGTCAAGCGGGCAGGTTGTTGGGCGGCCGGCCATCACAAGAAGCGAGATTTCATCTGGAGATAGAGAGGGGAGAAAGAGGTCAGAGCACAGGGTAGGGCAGTGTGAGCAGAACCAGCGGTGTCATTTGACTTAGCAAACGAGGATCGGATGTCGTCGACCTTCTTTTCAAAATGGTTGACGAAGTCATCTGCAGAGAGGGAGGAGGGGGAGGGGGAGGAGGATTCAGGAGGGAGGAGAAGGTGGCAAAGAGCTTCCTATGGTTAGAGGCAGATGCTTGGAATTTAGAGTGGAAGAAAGTGGCTTTAGCAGCAGAGACAGAGGAGGAAAATGTAGAGAGGAGGGAGTGAAAGGATGCCAGGTCCGCAGGGAGGCGAGTTTTCCTTCATTTCCGCTCGGCTGCCCGGAGCACTGTTCTGTGAGCTCGCAATGAGTCGTCGAGCCACGGAGCGGGAGGGGAGGACCGAGCCGGCCTGGAGGATAGGGGACATAGAGAGTCAAAGGATGCAGAAAGGGAAGAGAGGAGGGTTGAGGAGGCAGAATCAGGAGATAGGTTGGAGAAGGTATGAGCAGAGGGAAGAGATGATAGGATGGAAGAGGAGAGAGTAGCGGGGGAGAGAGAGCGAAGGTTGGGACGGCGCGATACCATCCGAGTAGGGGCAGTGTGGGAAGTGTTGGATGAGAGCGAGAGGGAAAAGGATACAAGGTAGTGGTCGGAGACTTGGAGGGGAGTTGCAATGAGGTTAGTGGAAGAACAGCATCTAGTAAAGATGAGGTCGAGCGTATTGCCTGCCTTGTGAGTAGGGGGGAAGGTGAGAGGGTGAGGTCAAAAGAGGAGAGGAGTGGAAAGAAGGAGGCAGAGAGGAATGAGTCAAAGGTAGACGTGGGGAGGTTAAAGTCGCCCAGGACTGTGAGAGGTGAGCCGTCCTCAGGAAAGGAGCTTATCAAGGCATCAAGCTCATTGATGAACTCTCCGAGGAACCTGGAGGGCGATAAATGATAAGGATGTTAAGCTTGAAAGGGCCGGTAACTGTGACAGCATGGAATTCAAAGGAGGCGATAGACAGATGGGTAAGGGGAGAAAGAGAGAATGACCACTTGGGAGAGATGAGGATCCCGGTGCCACCACCCCGCTGACCAGAAGCTCTCGGGGTGTGCGAGAACACGTGGGCGGACGAAGAGAGAGCAGTAGGAGTAGCAGTGTTGTCTGTGGTGATCCATGTTTCCGTCAGTGCCAAGAAGTCGAGGGACTGGAGGGAGGCATAGGCTGAGATGAACTCTGCCTTGTTGGCCGCAGATCGGCAGTTCCAGAGGCTACCGGAGACCTGGAACTCCACGTGGGTCGTGCGCGCTGGGACCACCAGATTAGGGTGGCCGCGGCCACGCGGTGTGGAGCGTTTGTATGGTCTGTGCAGAGAGGAGAGAACAGGGATAGATAGACACATAGTTGACAGGCTACAGAAGAGGCTACGCTAATGCAAAGGAGATTGGAATGACAAGTGGACTACACTTATCGAATGTTCAGAACGTTAAGCTTACGTAGCAAGAATCTTATTGACTAAAATGATTGAAATGATACAGTACTGCTGGAGTAGGCTAGCTGGCAGTGGCTACGTTGTTGACACTACACTAATCAAGTCGTTCCGTCGAGTGTAATAGTTTCTGCAGTGCTGCTATTCGGGGGCTAGCTGGCTAGCTAGCAGTGTTGATTACGTAACGTTACGTTAAAAGAACGACAATAGCTGGCTAGCTAACCTAGAAAATCGCTCCAGACTACACAATTGTCTTAGATACAAAGACGGCTATGTAGCTAGCTAGCTACGATCAAACAAATCAAACCGTTGTACTGTAATGAAGTGAAATGAAAATGTGATACTACCTGTGGAGCGAGGCGGAATGTTGACCGGGTTGTTGAAGTTCAATTCGGAAGACGTTGGCTAGCTGTTGGCTAGCTAGCTAGCAGTGACTCCTACGTTAAGGACGACAAATAGCTGGCTAGCTAACCTCGGTAAATTAAGATAATCATTCTAAGTCTACACACTCTAAACTACACAATTACCTTGGATACGAAGACAGCAAAGACAACTATGTAGCTAGCTAACACTACACTAATCGAGTCATTGAGTGTAATAGTTTCTACAGTGCTAGTGGACATTAGCTAGCTGCTGTGCTAGTGGACGTTAGCTAGCTGCTGGGCAGATAGCAGTGTAGACTACGTTAGGACGACGAAATACGATAATTACGCAATTATCTTTGATACAAAGACGGCTATGTAGCTAGCTAAGAAGAAATTGCTAAGATTAGACAAATCAAACCGTTGTACTATAATGAAATGTAATGAAAAGTTATACTACCTGCGGACCGAAGTGTAGATGCGACAGCTCGCTCCAACCCGGAACCGGAAACTGATCTGGTACTTCCTGTATTTAGCTCCACTATGATCTGGTACTTTCTGTATATAGCTCCACATTGATCTGGTACGTCCTGTATATAGCTCCACATTGATCTGGTACGTCCTGTATATAGCTCCACATTGATCTGGTACTTCCTGTATTTAGCTCCACATTGATCTGGTACTTCCTGTATATAGCTCCACATTGATCTGGTACGTCCTGTATATAGCTCCACATTGATCTGGTACTTCCTGTATTTAGCTCCACATTGATCTGGTACGTCCTGTATATAGCTCCACATTGATCTGGTACTCCATGTATATAGCTCCACATTGATCTGGTACTTCCTGTATTTAGCTCCACTTTGATCTGGTACTTCCTGTATATAGCTCCACATTGATCTGGTACTCCCTGTAAATAGCTCCACATTGATCTGGTACTCCCTGTATATAGCTCCACATTGATCTGGTACTTCCTGTATATAGCTCCACATTGATCTGGTACTCCCTGTATATACAGTAGCTCCACATTGATCTGGGACTCGCTGTATATAGTTCAACATTGATTTGGTACTGGTACTCCCTGTATATAGCTCCACATTGATCTGGTACTCCCTGTATATAGCTCCACATTGATCTGGTACTCCCTGTATATAGCTCCACATTGATCTGGTACTGGTCCTCCCTGTATTTTGCTCCACATTGATCTCGTACTCCCTGTATATAGCTCCACATTGATCTGGTACTGGTACTTCCTGTATATAGCTCCACATTGATCTGGTACTGGTCCTCCCTGTATTTTGCTCCACATTGATCTTGTACTTCCTGTATATAGCTCCACATTGATCTGGTACTTCCTGTATATAGCTTCACATTGATCTGGTACATCATGTATATAGCTCCACATTGATCTGGTACTCCATGTACATAGCTCCACATTGATCTGGTACTGGTCCTCCCTGTATTTTGCTCCACATTGATCTTGTACTTCCTTTATATAGCTCCACATTGATCTGGTACTTCCTGTATATAGCTCAACATTGATCTGGTACGTCCTGTATATAGCTCCACATTGATCTGGTACTCCATGTATATAGCTCCACATTGATCTGGTACTCCATTTATATAGCTCCACATTGATCTGGTACTTCCTGTATTTAGCTCCACTTTGATCTGGTACTTCCTGTATATAGCTCCACATTGATCTGCTCCTCCCTGTATATAGCTCCACATTGATCTGGTCCTCCCTGTATATAGCTCCAAATTGATCTGGTACGTCCTGTATATAGCTCCACATTGATCTGGTACTTCCTGTATTTAGCTCCACATTGATCTGGTACTTCCTGTATTTAGATCCACATTGATCTGGTACTTCCTGTATTTAGCTCCACATTGATCTGGTACGTCCTGTATATAGCTCCACATTGATCTGGTACTCCATGTATATATATCTTCCTGTATTTAGCTCCACATTGATCTGGTACGTCCTGTATATAGCTCCACATTGATCTGGTACTCCATGTATATAGCTCCACATTGATCTGGTACTCCATGTATATAGCTCCACATTGATCTGGTACTTCCTGTATTTAGCTCCACTTTGATCTGGTACTTCCTGTATATAGCTCCACATTGATCTGGTACTCCATGTATATAGCTCCACATTGATCTGGTACTTCCTGTATTTAGCTCCACATTGATCTGCTCCTCCCTGTATATAGCTCCACATTGATCTGGTCCTCCCTGTATATTGCTCCAAATTGATCTGGTTCTTCCTGTATATAGCTCCACATTGATCTGGTACTCCCTGTAAATAGCTCCACATTGATATGGTATTATCTATATATAGCTCCACATTGATCTGGTACTTCCTGTATTTAGCTCCACTTTGATCTGGTACTTCCTGTATATAGCTCCACATTGATCTGGTACGTCCTGTATATAGCTCCACATTGATCTGGTACTCCATGTATATAGCTCCACATTGATCTGGACTGGTACTCCCTGTAAATAGCTCCACATTGTTCTGGTACTTCCTGTATATAGCTCCACATTGATCTGGTACTTCCTGTATATTGCTCCACGTTGACCTGGTACTCCCTGTATATAGCTCCACATTGATCTGGTACTGGTCCTCCCTGTATTTTGCTCCACATTGATCTCGTACTCCCTGTATATAGCTCCACATTGATCTGGTACTGGTACTTCCTGTATATTTACATTTACATTTAACATTACATTTACATTTAAGTCATTTAGCAGACGCTCTTATCCAGAGCGACTTACAAATTGGTGAATTCACCTTCTGACATCCAGTGGAACAGCCACTTTACAATAGTGTATTTAAATCATTAAGGGGGGGGGGGGTGGTGAGAAGGATTACTTATCTTATCCTAGGTATTCCTTGAAGAGGTGGGGTTTCAGGTGTCTCCGGAAGGTGGTGATTGACTCCGCTGTCCTGGCGTCGTGAGGGAGTTTGTTCCACCATTGGGGGGCCAGAGCAGCGAACAGTTTTGACTGGGCTGAGCGGGAACTGTACTTCCTCAATGGTAGGGAGGCGAGCAGGCCAGAGGTGGATGAACGCAGTGCCCTTGCTTGGGTGTAGGGCCTGATCAGAGCCTGGAGGTACTGCGGTGCCGTTCCCCTCACAGCTCCGTAGGCAAGCACCATGGTCTTGTAGCGGATGCGAGCTTCAACTGGAAGCCAGTGGAGAGAGCGGAGGAGCGGGGTGACGTGAGAGAACTTGGGAAGGTTGAACACCAGACGGGCTGCGGCGTTCTGGATGAGTTGTAGGGGTTTAATGGCACAGGCAGGGAGCCCAGCCAACAGCGAGTTGCAGTAATCCAGACGGGAGATGACAAGTGCCTGGATTAGGACCTGCGCCGCTTCCTGTGTGAGGCAGGGTCGTACTCTGCGGATGTTGTAGAGCATGAACCTACAGGAACGGGCCACCGCCATGATGTTGGTTGAGAACGACAGGGTGTTGTCCAGGATCACGCCAAGGTTCTTAGCGCTCTGGGAGGAGGACACAATGGAGTTGTCAACCGTGATGGCGAGATCATGGAACGGGCAGTCCTTCCCCGGGAGGAAGAGCAGCTCCGTCTTGCCGAGGTTCAGCTTGAGGTGGTGATCCGTCATCCACACTGATATGTCTGCCAGACATGCAGAGATGCGATTCACCACCTGGTCATCAGAAGGGGGAAAGGAGAAGATTAATTGTGTGTCGTCTGCATAGCAATGATAGGAGAGACCATGTGAGGTTATGACAGAGCCAAGTGACTTGGTGTATAGCGAGAATAGGAGAGGGCCTAGAACAGAGCCCTGGGGGACACCAGTGGTGAGAGCGCGTGGCGAGGAGACAGATTCTCGCCACGCCACCTGGTAGGAGCGACCTGTCAGGTAGGACGCAATCCAAGCGTGGGCCGCGCCGGAGATGCCCAACTCGGAGAGGGTGGAGAGGAGGATCTGATGGTTCACAGTATCGAAGGCAGCCGATAGGTCTAGAAGGATGAGAGCAGAGGAGAGAGAGTTAGCTTTAGCAGTGCGGAGCGCCTCCGTGATACAGAGAAGAGCAGTCTCAGTTGAATGACTAGTCTTGAAACCTGACTGATTTGGATCAAGAAGGTCATTCTGAGAGAGATAGTGGGAGAGCTGGCCAAGGACGGCACGTTCAAGAGTTTTGGAGAGAAAAGAAAGAAGGGATACTGGTCTGTAGTTGTTGACATCGGAGGGATCGAGTGTAGGTTTTTTCAGAAGGGGTGCAACTCTCGCTCTCTTGAAGACGGAAGGGACGTAGCCAGCGGTCAGGGATGAGTTGATGAGCGAGGTGAGGTAAGGGAGAAGGTCCCCGGAAATGGTCTGGAGAAGAGAGGAGGGGATAGGGTCAAGCGGGCAGGTTGTTGGGCGGCCGGCCGTCACAAGAAGCGAGATTTCATCTGGAGAGAGAGGGGAGAAAGAGGTCAGAGCACAGGGTAGGGCAGTGTGAGCAGAACCAGCGGTGTCGTTTGACTTAGCAAACGAGGATCGGATGTCGTCGACCTTCTTTTCAAAATGGTTGACGAAGTCATCTGCAGAGAGGGAGGAGGGGGGAGGGGGAGGAGGATTCAGGAGGGAGGAGAAGGTGGCAAAGAGCTTCCTAGGGTTAGAGGCAGATGCTTGGAATTTAGAGTGGTAGAAAGTGGCTTTAGCAGCAGAGACAGAGGAGGAAAATGTAGAGAGGAGGGAGTGAAAGGATGCCAGGTCCGCAGGGAGGCGAGTTTTCCTCCATTTCCGCTCGGCTGCCCGGAGCTCTGTTCTGTGAGCTCGCAATGAGTCATCGAGCCACGGAGCGGGAGGGGAGGACCGAGCCGGCCTGGAGGATAGGGGACATAGAGAGTCAAAGGATGCAGAAAGGGAAGAGAGGATGGTTGAGGAGGCAGACTCAGGAGAAAGGTTGGAGAAGGTATGAGCAGAGGGAAGAGATGATAGGATGGAAGAGGAGAGAGTAGCGGGGAGAGAGAGCGAAGGTTGGGACGGCGCGATACCATCCGAGTAGGGGCAGTGTGGGAAGTGTTGGATGAGAGCGAGAGGGAAAAGGATACAAGGTAGTGGTCGGAGACTTGGAGGGGAGTTGCAATGAGGTTAGTGGAAGAACAGCATCTAGTAAAGATGAGGTCGAGCGTATTGCCTGCCTTGTGAGTAGGGGGGAAGGTGAGAGGGTGAGGTCAAAGAGGAGAGGAGTGGAAAGAAGGAGGCAGAGAGGAATGAGTCAAAGGTAGACGTGGGGAGGTTAAAGTCGCCCAGGACTGTGAGAGGTGAGCCGTCCTCAGGAAAGGAGCTTATCAAGGCATCAAGCTCATTGATGAACTCTCCGAGGGAACCTGGAGGGCGATAAATGATAAGGATGTTAAGCTTGAAAGGGCTGGTAACTGTGACAGCATGGAATTCAAAGGAGGCGATAGATAGATGGGTAAGGGGAGAGAGAGAGAATGACCACTTGGGAGAGATGAGGATCCCGGTGCCACCACCCCGCTGACCAGAAGCTCTCGGGGTGTGCGAGAACACGTGGGCGGACGAAGAGAGAGCAGTAGGATTAGCAGTGTTATCTGTGGTGATCCATGTTTCCGTCAGTGCCAGGAAGTCGAGGGACTGGAGGGAGGCATAGGCTGAGATGAACTCTGCCTTGTTGGCCGCAGATCGGCAGTTCCAGAGGCTACCGGAGACCAGGAACTCCACGTGGGTCGTGCGCGCTGGGACCACCAGATTAGGGTGACGCGGCCACGCGGTGTGGAGCGTTTGTATGGTCTGTGCAGAGAGGAGAGAACAGGGATAGATAGACACATAGTTGACAGGGTACAGAAGAGGCTACGCTAATGCAAAGGAGATTGGAATGACAAGTGGACTACACGTCTCGAATGTTCAGAAAGTTAAGCTTACGTAGCAAGAATCTTATAGACTAAAATGATTGAAATGATACAGTACTGCTGGAGTAGGCTAGCTGGTAGTGGCTGCGATGTAGCTAACCTAGAAAATCGCTCTAGGCTAAACAATTGACTTAGATACAAAGACGGCTATGTAGCTAGCTAGCTACGATCAAACAAAACAAACCGTTGTACTGTAATAGTTACTACAGTGCTGCTATTCGGGGGCTAGCTGGCTAGCTACGTTAAGAGAACGACAATAGCTGGCCAGCTAACCTAGAAAATCGCTCTAGGCTACACAATTGTCTTAGATACAAAGACGGCTATGTAGCTAGCTAGCTACGATCAAACAAAACAAACCGTTGTACTGTAATAGTTACTACAGTGCTGCTATTCGGGGGCTAGCTGGCTAGCTACGTTGAAAGACCGACAATAGCTGGCCAGCTAACCTAGAAAATCGCTCTAGACTACACAATTGTCTTAGATACAAAGACGGCTATGTAGCTGGCTAGCTACGATCAAACAAATCAAACCGTTGTACTGTAATGAAGTGAAATGAAAAATGTGATACTACCTGTGGAGCGACGCGGAATGTTGACCGGGTAGTTGGAGTTCAATTCGGTAGAGGTTGGCTAGCTGATGGCTAGCTAGCTAGCAGCATTTCCTACGTTAAGGACGACAAATAGCTGGCTAGCTAACCTCGGTAAATTAAGATAATCACTCTAAGTCTACACACTCTAAACTGCACAATTATCTTGGATACGAAGACAGCGAAGACAACTATGTAGCTAGCTGACACTACGCTAATCGAGTCGTTCAGTTGAGTGTAATAGTTTCTACAGTGCTAGTGGACAGTGGATGTTAGCTAGCTGCTTAGCTAGCTGCTGGGCAGATACGTTAGGACGACGAAATACGATAATATGCAATTGTCGTTGATACAAAGACGGCTATGTAGCTAGCTAAGAAGAAATTGCTAAGATAAGACAAATCAAACCGTTGTACTATAACGAAATGTAATGAAATGTAATGAAAAGTTATACTACCTGCGGACCGAAGTGTAGATGCGACCGCTCGCTCCAACCGGAACCGGAACCGGAATTGCTCCACATTGATCTGGTACTGGTCCTCCCTGTATTTTGCTCCACATTGATCTTGTACTTCCTGTATATAGCTCCACATTGATCTGGTACTTCCTGTATATAGCTCAACATTGATCTGGTATGTCCTGTATATAGCTCCACATTGATCTGGTACATCATGTATATAGCTCCACATTGATCTGGTACTCCATGTACATAGCTCCACATTGATCTGGTACTGGTCCTCCCTGTATTTTGCTCCACATTGATCTTGTACTTCCTTTATATAGCTCCACATTGATCTGGTACTTCCTGTATATAGCTCAACATTGATCTGGTACGTCCTGTATATAGCTCCACATTGATCTGGTACTCCATGTATATAGCTCCACATTGATCTGGTACTCCATGTATATAGCTCCACATTGATCTGGTACTTCCTGTATTTAGCTCCACTTTGATCTGGTACTTCCTGTATATAGCTCCACATTGATCTGCTCCTCCCTGTATATAGCTCCACATTGATCTGGTCCTCCCTGTATATAGCTCCAAATTGATCTGGTACGTCCTGTATATAGCTCCACATTGATCTGGTACTTCCTGTATTTAGCTCCACATTGATCTGGTACTTCCTGTATTTAGCTCCACATTGATCTGGTACTTCCTGTATTTAGCTCCACATTGATCTGGTACGTCCTGTATATAGCTCCACATTGATCTGGTACTCCATGTATATAGCTCCACATTGATCTGGTACTCCATGTATATAGCTCCACATTGATCTGGTACTTCCTGTATTTAGCTCCACTTTGATCTGGTACTTCCTGTATATAGCTCCACATTGATCTGGTACTCCATGTATATAGCTCCACATTGATCTGGTACTTCCTGTATTTAGCTCCACATTGATCTGCTCCTCCCTGTATATAGCTCCACATTGATCTGGTCCTCCCTGTATATTGCTCCAAATTGATCTGGTTCTTCCTGTATATAGCTCCACATTGATCTGGTACTCCCTGTAAATAGCTCCACATTGATATGGTATTATCTATATATAGCTCCACATTGATCTGGTACTTCCTGTATTTAGCTCCACTTTGATCTGGTACTTCCTGTATATAGCTCCACATTGATCTGGTACGTCCTGTATATAGCTCCACATTGATCTGGTACTCCATGTATATAGCTCCACATTGATCTGGACTGGTACTCCCTGTAAATAGCTCCACATTGTTCTGGTACTTCCTGTATATAGCTCCACATTGATCTGGTACTTCCTGTATATTGCTCCATGTTGACCTGGTACTCCCTGTATATAGCTCCACATTGATCTGGTACTCCCTGTATATAGTTCAACATTGATCTGGTACTGGTACTCACTGTATATAGCTCTACATTGATCCGCTACTTCCTGTATATAGCTCCACATTGATCTGGTACTGGTACTCCCTGTATATACAGTGGCCAAGAAAGTAATTAGTCAGCCACCAATTGTGCAAGTTCTCCCACGTAAGAAGATGAGAAAGGCCTGTAATTTTCATCAAAGGTACACTTCAACTATGACAGACAAAATGAAAAAAAATAATCCAGAAAATCACATTGTTGATTTTTTTATGAATTTATTTGCAAATTATGGTGGAAAATATGTATTTGGTCTATAACAAAAGTTTATCTCAATACTTTGTTAAATACCCTTTGTTGGCAATGACAGAGGTCAAACGTTTTCTGTAAGTCTTCACAAGGTGTTCACACACTGTTGCTGGTATTTTGGCCCATTCCTCCATGCAGATCTACTCTAGAGCAGTGATGTATTGGGGCTGTTGCTGGGCAACACGGACTTTCAACTCCCTCCAAAGATTTTCTATGGGGTTGAGATCTGGAGACTGGCTAGGTCACTCCAGGACCTTGAAATGCTTCTTACGAAGCCACTCCTTCGTTGCCCGGGCGGTGGGTTTGGGTTCATAATGTACTGTAGTGTAGTGTACTCTATATCTCACATGTTAGATATATCTATTCGGTACGGTACTGTAGTGTACTGTACTCTATATCTATCCGGAAGTGTAGTGTACTGTACTCTATATCTCCCATGGTAGATATATCTATCCGGTACTGTACTTTAGTGTACTCTATATCTCCCATGTTAGATATATATATCCGGAACTGTAGTCTAGTGTACTCTATATCTATCCGGTAGTGTAGTGTACTGTACTCTATATCTCCCATGTTAGATATATCTATCTGGTACTATAGTGTACTCTATATCTCCCATGTTAGATATATCTATCCGGTACTGTACTTTAGTGTACTCTATATCTCCCATGTTAGATATATCTATCCGGAACTGTAGTGTACTGTACTCTATATCTATCCGGTAGTGTAGTGTACTGTACTCTATATCTCCCATGTTAGATATATCTATCCGGTAATGTATTGTACTCAATATCGCCCATGTTAGATATATCTATCCGGAACTGTAGTGTAGTGTACTCTATATCTCCCATCTAAGATATATCTATCTGGTACTGTAGTGTAGTGTACTCTATATCTCCCGTGTTAGATATATCTATCCGGTACTGTATTGTACTCTATATCTCCCACGTTAGATATATCTATCCGGAACTGTAGTGTAGTGTACTCTATATCTCCCATGTTAGATATATATCTGGTACTATAGTGTACTCTATAACTCCCATGTTTGAAATATCTATCCGGTACTGTAGTGTACTCTATATCTCCCATGTTAGATATATCTATCCGGTACTGTAGTGTACTCTATATCTCCCATGTTAGATATATCTATCTGGTACTGTAGTGTACTGTACTCTATATCTCCCATGTTAGATATATCTATCTGGTACTATAGTGTACTCTATATCTCCCATGTTTGAAATATCTATCCGGTACTGTAGTGTACTCTATATCTCCCATGTTAGATATATCTATCTGGTACTGTAGTGTACTGTACTCTATATCTCCCATGTTAGATATATCTATCTGGTACTATAGTGTACTCTATATCTCCCATGTTTGAAATATCTATCCGGTACTGTAGTGTACCCTATATCTCCCATGTTAGATATATCTATCTGGTACTGTAGTGTACTGTACTCTATATCTCCCATGTTAGATATATATCTATCCAGTACTGTAGTGTACTGTAATCTAAATCTTCCATGTTAGATATATATATCCAGTACTGTAGTGTACTGTACTCTATATCTCCCATGTTAGATATATCTATCCGGTACTGTAGTGTACTCTATATCTCCCATGTTAGATATATCTATCTGGTACTGTAGTGTACTGTACTCTATATCTCCCATGTTAGATATATATCTATCCAGTACTGTAGTGTACTCTATATCTCCCATGTTAGATATATCTATCTGGTACTGTACTGTACTCTATATTTCCCATGTTAGATATATCTATCCGGTACTGTAGTGTAGTGTACTCTATATCTCCCATGTTAGATATATCTATCCGGGACTGTAGTGTACTCTATATCTCCCATGTTAGATATATCTTTCTGGTACTGTAGTGTAGTGTACTCTATATCTCCCATGTTAGATATATCTATCTGGTACTATAGTGTACTCTATATCTCCCATGTTAGATATATCTATCCGGTAGTGTAGTGTAGTGTACTCTATATCTCCCATGTTAGATATATCTATCCGGTACTGTAGTGTACTCTATATCTCCCATGTTAGATATATCTATCTGGTACTGTAGTGTACTGTACTCTATATCTCCCATGTTAGATATATATCTATCCAGTACTGTAGTGTACTCTATATCTCCCATGTTAGATATATCTATCTGGTACTGTACTGTACTCTATATTTCCCATGTTAGATATATCTATCCGGTACTGTAGTGTAGTGTACTCTATATCTCCCATGTTAGATATATCTATCCGGGACTGTAGTGTACTCTATATCTCCCATGTTAGATATATCTTTCTGGTACTGTAGTGTAGTGTACTCTATATCTCCCATGTTAGATATATCTATCTGGTACTATAGTGTACTCTATATCTCCCATGTTAGATATATCTATCCGGTAGTGTAGTGTAGTGTACTCTATATCTCCCATGTTAGATATATCTATCCGGTACTGTAGTGTACTCTATATCTCCCATGTTAGATATATCTATCCAGTAGTGTAGTGTAGTGTACTCTATATCTCCCATGTTAGATATATCTATCCGGTACTGTAGTGTACTCTATATCTCCCATGTTAGATATATCTATCCGGTAGTGTAGTGTAGTGTACTCTATATCTCCCATGTTAGATATATCTATCCAGTACTGTAGTGTACCGTACTCTATATCTCCCATGTTAGATATATCTATCCGGTACTGTAGTGTACTCTATATCTCCCATGTTAGATATATCTATCCGGTTGTGTAGTGTAGTGTACTCTATATCTCCCATGTTAGATACATCTATCCAGTACTGTAGTGTACCGTACTCTATATCTCCCATGTTAGATATATCTATCTGGTACTGTATTGTACTCTATATCTCCCGTGTTAGATATATCTATCCGGTACTGTAATGTACTCTATATCTCCCATGTTAGATATATATATCCGGTACTGTAGTGTACTCTATATCTCCCATGTTAGATATATCTATCTGGTACTGTATTGTACTCTATATCTCCCATGTTAGACATATCTATCCAGTACTGTAGTGTACTGTACTCTATATCTCCCATGTTAGATATATCTATCCAGTACTGTAGTGTACTCTATATCTCCCATGTTAGATATATATATCTGGTACTGTAGTGTACTCTATATCTCCCATGTTAGATATATCTATCTGGTACTATAGTGTACTCTATATCTCCCATGTTAGATATATCTATCCGGTACTGTAGTTTAGTGTACTCTATATCTCCCATGTTAGATATATCTATCCAGTACTGTAGTGTACTGTACTCTATATCTCCCATGTTAGATATATATATCTGGTACTATAGTGTACTCTATATCTCCCATGTTAGATATATCTATCTGGTACTGTATTGTACTCTATATCTCCCATGTTAGATATATCTATCCGGTACTGTAGTGTACTCTATATCTCCCATGTTAGATATATCTATCTGGTACTGTATTGTACTCTATATCTCCCATGTTAGACATATCTATCCGGTACTGTAGTGTACTGTATATCTCCCATGTTAGATATATTTATCCGGTACTGTAGTGTACTCTATATCTCCCATGTTAGATATATCTATCTGGTACTGTATTGTACTCTATATCTCCCATGTTAGACATATCTATCCAGTACTGTAGTGTACTGTACTCTATATCTCCCATGTTAGATATATCTATCCAGTACTGTAGTGTACTCTATATCTCCCATGTTAGATATATATATCTGGTACTGTAGTGTACTCTATATCTCCCATGTTAGATATATCTATCTGGTACTATAATGTACTCTATATCTCCCATGTTAGATATATCTATCCGGTACTGTAGTTTAGTGTACTCTATATCTCCCATGTTAGATATATCTATCCAGTACTGTAGTGTACTGTACTCTATATCTCCCATGTTAGATATATATATCTGGTACTATAGTGTACTCTATATCTCCCATGTTAGATATATCTATCAGGTACTATAGTGTAGTGTATATCTCCCATGTTAGATATATCTATCTGGTACTGTATTGTACTCTATATCTCCCATGTTAGATATATCTATCCGGTACTGTAGTGTACTCTATAACTCCCATGTTAGATATATCTATCTGGTACTGTATTGTACTCTATATCTCCCATGTTAGATATATCTATCCGGTAGTGTAGTGTAGTGTACTCTATATCTCCCATGTTAGATATATCTATCTGGAACTGTAGTGTACTGTACTCTATATCTATCCGGTAGTGTAGTGAACTGTACTCTATATCTCCCATGTTAGATATATCTATCCGGAACTGTAGTGTAGTGTACTCTATATCTCCCATGTTAGATATATCTATCCAGTACTGTAGTGTACTCTATCTCCCATGTTAGATATATATATCTGGTACTGTAGTGTACTCTATATCTCCCATGTTAGATATATCTATCCGGTACTGTAGTGTACTCTATATCTCCCATGTTAGATATATCTATCTGGTACTGTAGTGTACTCTATATCTCCCATGTTAGATATATCTATCCGGTACTGTAGTGTACTCTATATCTCCCATGTTAGATATATCTATCTGGTACTGTAGTGTACTCTATATCTCCCATGTTAGATATATCTATCTGGTACTATAGTGTACTCTATATCTCCCATGTTAGATATATCTATCCGGTACTGTAGTGTACTCTATATCTCCCATGGTATATATATCTATCTGGTACTGTAGTGTACTCTATATCTCCCATGTTAGATATATCTATCCGGTACTATAGTGTAGTGTATATCTCCCATGTTAGATATATCTATCCAGTACTGTAGTGTACTGTACTCTATATCTCCCATGTTAGATATATCTATCTGGTACTGTATTGTACTCTATATCTCCCATGTTAGACATATCTATCCGGTACTGTAGTGTACTGTATATCTCCCATGTTAGATTTATTTATCCGGTACTGTAGTGTACTCTATATCTCCCATGTTAGACATATCTATCCAGTACTGTAGTGTACTGTACTCTATATCTCCCATGTTAGATATATCTATCCAGTACTGTAGTGTACTCTATATCTCCCATGTTAGATATATATATCTGGTACTGTAGTGTACTCTATATCTCCCATGTTAGATATATATATCTGGTACTGTAGTGTACTCTATATCTCCCATGTTAGATATATCTATCTGGTACTATAGTGTACTCTATATCTCCCATGTTAGATATATCTATCCGGTACTGTAGTTTAGTGTACTCTATATCTCCCATGTTAGATATATCTATCCAGTACTGTAGTGTACTGTACTCTATATCTCCCATGTTAGATATATATATCTGGTACTATAGTGTACTCTATATCTCCCATGTTAGATATATCTATCCGGTACTATAGTGTAGTGTATATCTCCCATGTTAGATATATCTATCTGGTACTGTATTGTACTCTATATCTCCCATGTTAGATATATCTATCCGGTACTGTAGTGTACTCTATATCTCCCATGTTAGATATATCTATCCAGTACTGTAGTGTAGTGTACTCTATATCTCCCATGTTAGATATATCTATCCGGTAGTGTTGTGTACTCCATATCTCACATGTTAGAGATCTAGAGAGTTCATCCCTGGTGATAGATAGTCCTATAAACCCTCAGGTACTAGCTCTATAGTATTGCTCCTCTGGGGTCTGGAGAGTCCATCCCTGGTGATAGATAGTCCTATAAACCCTCAGGTACTAGCTCTATAGTATTGCTCCTCTGGGGTCTGGAGAGTCCATCCCTGGTGATAGATAGTCCTATAAACCCTCAGCTACTAGCTCTATAGTACTTCCCCTCTGGGGTCTAGAGAGTCCATCCCTGGTGATAGATAGTCCTATAAACCCTCAGGTACTAGCTCTATAGTATTGCTCCTCTGGGGTCTGGAGAGTCCATCCCTGGTGATAGATAGTCCTATAAACCCTCAGGTACTAGCTCTATAGTATTGCTCCTCTGGGGTCTGGAGAGTCCATCCCTGGTGATAGATAGTCCTATAAACCCTCAGCTACTAGCTCTATAGTACTTCCCCTCTGGGGTCTAGAGAGTCCATCCCTGGTGATAGATAGTCCTATAAACCCTCAGGTACTAGCTCTATAGTATTGCTCCTCTGGGGTCTGGAGAGTCCATCCCTGGTGATAGATAGTCCTGTAAACCCTCAGCTACTAGCTCTATAGTATTGCTCCTCTGGGGTCTGGAGAGTCCATCCCTGGTGATAGATAGTCCTATAAACCCTCAGCTACTAGCTCTATAGTACTTCCCCTCTGGGGTCTAGAGAGTCCATCCCTGGTGATAGATATTCCTGTAAACCCTCAGCTACTAGCTCTATAGTATTGCTCCTCTGGGGTCTGGAGAGTCCATCCCTGGTGATAGATAGTCCTATAAACCCTCAGCTACTAGCTCTATAGTACTTCCCCTCTGGGGTCTAGAGAGTCCATCCCTGGTGATAGATAGTCCTGTAAACCCTCAGCTACTAGCTCTATAGTACTTCCCCTCTGGGGTCTAGAGAGTCCATCCCTGGTGATAGATAGTCCTGTAAACCCTCAGCTACTAGCTCTATAGTACTGCTCCTCTGGGGTCTAGAGTGCTCAGGGTCATGGTTTATTCTTCCCCAGAAAAACCATGCTTTGTTTTCCATTCACACCTAGGCTGAGTCCCAAAAGGTACCCTTTTCTCAATCAATTAGGCCCTATGTATTGCACTACTTTTGACCAGAGCCCTATGTTATTGTGGTGCACTATATAGGGAATAGGGTGTCGTTTGGGAAGCAGGCCTAAAATTACTGTACCATCTCACCTTCCTGGAGATCCTGGAGCAGTGGAACGGCACTATTCACATTCTACTCCTTGCGCTTCTCCAATCCCCCTCCAGGGGATTTCCTTAGTCCTTACCGCCACCGGAACCAAAGCTCATGTATGCTAACTGGCTTTGTAAACAGATTACTATGCCATCGCCCTATTCTCGGAACACAGAATGAAATATCACATTTGCAAGCTAGCTATGGTAACTGTCTCTATCAGCATCACCAACCTACTGTAGTCCAGTAGATGAACTCCTTTTTTCCCTTTGGCATAAAAGCTTGGACATTGGCACACTTATAGAGTGCATTCGTAAGGTATTCAGACCCCTTCCCTTTTTCACATTTTGTTACGATACATTATTCTAAAGGGATTACCTGAAAACCTGTTTCCTCACCTACACACAATACCCCATAATGACAAAGTGAAAACAGGTTTTTAGAAATCTTTGCAAGTTTCTTGAAAATGAAAAAACAAAATACCTTATTCACATAATTATTCAGAACCTTTGCTATGAGACTCAAAATTGAGCTCAGGTGCATCTCATCATACTTGAGATGTTTCTACAACTTCATTGGAGTCCACCTGTGGTAAGTTCAATTGATTGGACATGGTTTGGAAAGGCACACACCTGTCTATTGTCGTGACTTGACTAATCTGATGACTGTTATTGATTTAATCCACTAACTATGATTAACAGTTACCCGATTAAATGAATCATGTAACAATCAACTCATTAGGAATTTGGGGCACCACAGAAGGGGTTGTTTAAAGAGTTACCGTCTCCCGAATTAAACTCTATAAGGTCTTTACCTATAACATCCATAAAACAGTCAACATATTTATCACAACCTCGTATCATATCATCCTTCTGAACAGTCGTAACCTTATGCATCTGCAAAAATCCCAGATTCAGTACTACACAAATTGGTTTATTTATTTATTTACTAAATCAAATCAAATCAAAGTTTATTTGTCATGTGCGCAGAATACAACAGGTGTAGACCAGCAGTGCAAAAAAGCTAACTAAATGAGAAACAGAATAACATACACACTTAGTACACGAGAAGAAGGTCCCTAGCGGACTGACAATTTGACGCCTTGTCATATTGTTCCAACCATTTCAAACGTGTAATTCCAGATTTACATTTCCTGGTCTCTGAGATTCAGCGTTTAAACCACTTGGAACGTGGGCTGTACCTCCCCGTCGGTCCTGGTCTAATGTTAATCTCTGTGGGCTTTATGTATTCTGGCCGAAGGGGACGGTTCCACCAGGCTGACACTCTCTCTGACCTCCCTCGGGGCATGGCTACTTACTGTGCAAAAGGATATATGATTGCAAGATCTCTCTTATGACTCCTATATCCATTCTTATCTTAACACAAATATGTTTGTGTTTTTCATATTATGTGCACAATGTATTGGATAGAAACTTGACACGTAAAGGGGATATACTTTCCAAGTTACAGTATTTCGTCCATATACATTTTAATGACATCACAAAATGAAAACCAGTATAACATTATTTTTTATAGCTCACCACAGACCCCAAATTCTTATGTTAGAATTATTGTTCCAGTATCCACTTTTGACCATGTTAGAGTTTTGGCAGGAGAAGCCTGTTAAAAAAGACCTTCTTCTGGTGAATTTTACTGGAGCGGGAGAAAGAGAAACTTCCAGAAGCACAACCTTCTCTGCAGCACTCCACCAATCAGGCCTTAATGGTAGAGTGGCCAGCCGGAAGCCACTCCTCAGTAAAAGGCACATGACAGCCCCCTTGGAACTTGCCAAAAGGCACCTTAAGGACTCTCAAAACATTTAATTTAACCTTTATTTAACCAGACAAGTAAGTTAAGAACAAATTCTTCTTTTCAATGACGGCCTGGGAACAGTGGATTAACTGCCTGTTCAGGGGCAGAACGACAGATTTGTACCTTGTCAGCTCGGGGGTTTGAAGTCACAACCTTCCGGTTACTAGCCCAACACTCTAGCCACTAGGCTACCCTACCGACAATGACAAACAACAATCTTTGGTCTGATGAAGCCAAGATTGAACTCTTTGTATTGAATGCCAAGCGTCACGTCTGGAGGACGGTGGTGGCAGCATCATTCTGTGGGGATGTTTTTCAGCTGCAGGTATTGGGAGACTAGTCAGGATCGAGGGAAAGATGAACAGAGAAAAGTACAGAGTGATCCACAACAGGACACCGACCCTATGTACACAGCTAAGACAACGCAGGAATGGCTTCAGGATAAGTCTCTGAATGTCCTTGAGTGGCCCAGCTAGAGCCCAGACCTGATCTCGATCGAACATCTCTGAAGAGACCGGACAATGGCTGTGCAGCAGCTCTCCCCATCCAGACAGAGCTGGAGAGGATCTGTAGAGAAGAGTGGGAGAAACTCCCCAAATACAAGTGTGCCAAGCTTGTAGCGTCATACCCAAGATGACTGGACTGTAATCGCTGCAAAAGGTCCTTCAATAAAGTACTGAGTAAAGGGTCTGAATACCTTTTTTAAATCGTTTTTTGCTCTGTCATTATGAACTATTTTGTGGATGAGGGTATTTTTACTCCACCTATGAGGGGGGGGGGAAACTATTTTATCAATTTTAAAATAAGGCTGTAATGTAACAAAATGTGGAAAAGTCTCTCTACTGAGATAACTACTGTGTCTAGGTCCATCTACCTCTCTACTGAGATAACTACTGTGTCTAGGTCCATCTACCTCTACTGAGATAACTACTGTGTCTAGGTCCATCTACCTCTCTACTAAGATAACTACTGTGTCTAGGTCCATCTACCTCTCTACTGAGATAACTACTGTGTCTAGGTCCATCTACCTCTCTACTGAGATAACTACTGTGTCTAGGTCCATCTACCTCTCTACTGAGATAACTACTGTGTCTAGGTCCATCTACCTCTACTGAGATAACTACTGTGTCTAGGTCCATCTACCTCTCTACTAAGATAACTACTGTGTCTAGGTCCATCTACCTCTCTACTGAGATAACTACTGTGTCTAGGTCCATCTACCTCTACTGAGATAACTACTATGTCCAGGTCCATCTACCTCTCTACTGAGATAACTACTATGTCTAGGTCCATCTACCTCTCTACTGAGATAACTACTGTGTCTAGGTCCATCTAACTCTACTGAGATAACTACTGTGTTTAGGTCCATCTACCTCTACTGAGATAACTACTGTGTCTAGGTCCATCTACCTCTACTGAGATAACTACTATGTCTAGGTCCATCTACCTCTCTACTGAGATAACTACTGTGTCTAGGTCCATCTAACTCTACTGAGATAACTACTGTGTTTAGGTCCATCTACCTCTACTGAGATAACTACTGTGTTTAGGTCCATCTACCTCTACTGAGATAACTACTATGTCTAGGTCCATCTACCTCTACTGAGATAACTACTGTGTTTAGGTCCATCTACCTCTCTACTGAGATAACTACTGTGTTTAGGTCCATCTACCTCTCTACTGAGATAACTACTATGTCTAGGTCCATCTACCTCTACTGAGATAACTACTGTGTTTAGGTCCATCTACCTCTACTGACATAACTACTGTGTCTAGGTCCATCTACCTCTCTACTAAGATAACTACTATGTCTAGGTCCATCTACCTCTCTACTGAGATAACTACTGTGTTTAGGTCCATCTACCTCTACTGAGATAACTACTGTGTTTAGGTCCATCTACCTCTACTGACATAACTACTGTGTCTAGGTCCATCTACCTCTCTACTAAGATAACTACTATGTCTAGGTCCATCTACCTCTCTACTGAGATAACTACTATGTCCAGGTCCATCTACCTCTACTGACATAACTACTGTGTCTAGGTCCATCTACCTCTCTACTAAGATAACTACTATGTCTAGGTCCATCTACCTCTCTACGGAGATAACTACTGTGTTTAGGTCCATCTACCTCTACTGAGATAACTACTGTGTTTAGGTCCATCTACCTCTACTGAGATAACTACTGTGTTTAGGTCCATCTACCTCTCTACTGAGATAACTGCTGTGTCTAGGTCCATCTACCTCTCTACTGAGATAACTACTGTGTCTAGGTCCATCTACCTCTACTGAGATAACTACTATGTCCAGGTCCATCTACCTCTCCACTGAGATAACTACTATGTCTAGGTCCATCTACCTCTCTACTGAGATAACTACTGTGTCTAGGTCCATCTAACTCTACTGAGATAACTGCTGTGTCTCTGTCCATCTACCTCTACTGACATAACTACTGTGTTTAGGTCCATCTACCTCTCTACTGAGATAACTACTGTGTTTAGGTCCATCTACCTCTCTACTGAGATAACTACTGTGTTTAGGTCCATCTACCTCTACTGAGATAACTACTGTGTTTAGGTCCATCTACCTCTCTACTGAGATAACTACTATGTCTAGGTCCATCTACCTCTACTGAGATAACTACTGTGTCTAGGTCCATCTGCCTCTCTACTGAGATAACTACTGTGTCTAGGTCCATCTACCTCTACTGAGATAACTACAGTGTCTAGGTCCATCTACCTCTACTGAGATAACTACTGTGTCTAGGTCCATCTACCTCTCTACTGAGATAACTACTGTGTTTAGGTCCATCTACCTCTCTACAGAGATAACTACTGTGTCTAGGTCCATCTACCTCTCTACTGAGATAACTACTATGTCTAGGTCCATCTACCTCTCTACTGAGATAACTACTGTGTCTAGGTCCATCTACCTCTACTGACATAACTACTGTGTCTAGGTCCATCTACCTCTCTACTGAGATAACTACTATGTCTAGGTCCATCTAACTCTCTACTGAGATAACTACTGTGTTTAGGTCCATCTACCTCTACTGAGATAACTACTGTGTCTAGGTCCATCTGCCTCTACTGAGATAACTACTGTGTCTAGGTCCATCTACCTCTCTACTGAGAAAACTACTGTGTCTAGGTCCATCTACCTCTCTACTGAGATAACTACTGTGTCTAGGTCCATCTACCTCTCTACTGAGATAACTACTATGTCTAGGTCCATCTAACTCTCTACTGAGATAACTACTGTGTTTAGGTCCATCTACCTCTACTGAGATAACTACTGTGTCTAGGTCCATCTACCTCTCTACTGAGATAACTACTGTGTTTAGGTCCATCTACCTCTCTACAGAGATAACTACTGTGTCTAGGTCCATCTACCTCTCTACTGAGATAACTACTATGTCTAGGTCCATCTACCTCTCTACTGAGATAACTACAGTGTCTAGGTCCATCTACCTCTACTGAGATAACTACTGTGTCTAGGTCCATCTACCTCTCTACTGAGATAACTACTGTGTTTAGGTCCATCTACCTCTCTACAGAGATAACTACTGTGTCTAGGTCCATCTACCTCTCTACTGAGATAACTACTATGTCTAGGTCCATCTACCTCTCTACTGAGATAACTACTGTGTCTAGGTCCATCTACCTCTACTGACATAACTACTGTGTCTAGGTCCATCTACCTCTCTACTGAGATAACTACTATGTCTAGGTCCATCTAACTCTCTACTGAGATAACTACTGTGTTTAGGTCCATCTACCTCTACTGAGATAACTACTGTGTCTAGGTCCATCTGCCTCTACTGAGATAACTACTGTGTCTAGGTCCATCTACCTCTCTACTGAGAAAACTACTGTGTCTAGGTCCATCTACCTCTCTACTGAGATAACTACTGTGTCTAGGTCCATCTACCTCTCTACTGAGATAACTACTATGTCTAGGTCCATCTAACTCTCTACTGAGATAACTACTGTGTTTAGGTCCATCTACCTCTACTGAGATAACTACTGTGTCTAGGTCCATCTACCTCTACTGACATAACTACTGTGTCTAGGTCCATCTACCTCTCTACTGAGATAACTACTGTGTCTAGGTCCATCTACCTCTCTACTGAGATAACTACTGTGTCTAGGTCCATCTACCTCTCTACTGAGATAACTACTGTGTCTAGGTCCATCTACCTCTCTACTGAGATAACTACTGTGTCTAGGTCCATCTACCTCTCTACTGAGATAACTACTGTGTCTAGGTCCATCTACCTCTACTAAGATAACAAAGAGAAGCTTCGACTTTGGCCGAAGTCGTGACAGTACAGCTGCCCACTCCCCCGACCGGTCCTGGCAATAGGACCTCAGAAACCTACCTATATCCTGGTTAACTCTCTCCACCTCCCCGTTACTCTCGGGGTGAAGACCTGAGGTATTGCTGACCGAGACCCCCAGACGTTCCATGAACACCTTCCAGACCCTCGATGTGAACTGTGAACCCCGATCAGACACTATATCCTCAGGGACCCCGTGGTGCCGGAAGACGTTAGTTAACAGGGCCTCCTCAGTCTGTAGGGCCGTAGGGAGACCAGGTAAAGGGAAGAGACAACAGGACTTAGAAAGACAATCTACAACGACCAGGATCATGGTGTTTCCCTGTGAAGGAGGAAGATTGGTCAGGAAATCTACCGACAGGTGCGACCACGGCCGTTGTGCAACGGTTAAGGGTTGTAACTTCCCTCTGGGCAGGTGTCTAGGGGCCTTGCACTGGGCGCACACCGAGCAGGAGGAGACATAAACCCTCACGTCCTTAGCTAAAGTAGGCCACCAGTACTTCCCACTAAGACAGCGCACCGTCCGATCGATCCCAGAGTGACCAGAGGAACATATGGGCCCAATAGATCAGCCAGGTCGCGGACAGCAAACGGAACGTACAGACGCCCAGCTGGACACTGGAGGGGAGCGGGCTCAAAATTGAGGCTATGATCGAGAAGTGTGAGCTCTCCTCTGTCTGCATTAACAAGGACAACACACAAGTATTCCCATCAATGTATGATTTTTTTGTGTGCAAATTAACTCAAGTTTAGTGACAATGTCAAATGTGATATAGCGAAGCACCTGACTGAGTTGGGTGCACAATTACGCTGGTACTTTCCCTAAATGGATGACACACACAACTGGAATCGTTATCCCTTTCATGCCCTGCCTCCAGTCCACTTACTGATATCTGAACAAGAGAGCCTTATCGAAATTGCAACAAGCGGTTCTGTGAAAATGTAATTTAATCAGAAGCCACTGCCAGATGATTGGATTGGGCTGCGCTCAGAGTATCCTGCCTTGGCAAATCGCGCTTTTAAGACACTGATGCCCTTTGTAACCATGTACCTATGTGAGAGTGGATTCTCGGCCCTCACTAGCATGAAAACTAAATACAGGCACAGACGGTGTGGAAAATGATTTAAGACAGAGACTCTCTCCAATACAACCCAACATTGCAGAGTTATGTGCATCCTTTCAAGCACACCCTTCTCATTAACCTGTGGTGAGTTATTCACAATTTTTAGATGAACAAATATGTTTTTATATGTAAAATGGCTAAATAAAGAACAAAATTATTGATTATTATTAAATTATTATTTGTGTCCTGGTCCTATAGAAGCTCTTGGTCACTTCCCATGAGCCGGGTTGTGACAAAAACTCACCCTCATTCTAATGTTTAATAGTATAGTATATCGTATAGTGTGTGTTTTGCAAGCGTACAATGATGGCAAATAACAACATTTGAGAGTGCGCTGTCTCTGGTGCTAGAGGGGGTACAGCTGACCCTGGTGCTAGAGGGGGTACAGCTGGAGGTTGAATGTTTGAAGGACTGTAAAACATTCGGGAACCACTGTACTATGGCATAGGTTAACTGCATTATGATATGGTATTAACTACATTATAACATGGTATTAACTACATTATAACATGGTATTAACTACATTATAATATTATATTAACTACATTATTATATGCTATTAACTACATTATAATATGGTATTAACTACATTATAACATGGTATAAACTACATTATAACATGGTATTAGCTACATTATGATATGGTATTAACTACATTATAACATGGTGTTAAATACATTATAATATTATATTAACTAAATTATAATATTATATTAACTACTTTATAATATGCTATTAACTACATTATAACATGGTATTAACTACATTATAACATGCTATTAACTACATTATAATATGGTATTAACTATATTATAATATGCTATTAAATACATTATAACATGGTATTAACTACATTATAATATCGTGTTAACTACATTATAACATGGTATTAACTACATTATAACATGATGTTAACTACATTATAATATGGTATTAACTACATTATATTATGGTGTATGACTTAAAGCAGATTTCACAGTCTTCCTGCTCAATCAGATTTCATTCCAACAATTACTGTCAAACAGATGGGTACTAAATTCCCTCTTCCAAATTCCTCCATGAAAACAAATGTTCTGGCCAGATTGCAGCATATCTCTCTGCCTATTAGGTTTTGTATACAGTAGGTTGATTTGGATTTGTTTCTCTCCCTAAAATCATGTTTTCTGAAGCCAGCCTTCTCCAGCTTCTACACATTGTTTACGCAGTTCTACCCTAAGTGTGAACGTCGTACGCACCATTTGACCATGAGGGAACAGTGGGCGGCTGGTAAGAGAGTGCATCTCATCTGTGGAGACTGATTTATGTCAGGGGTTTAGCATTCGCTTAAAGACCGCTCCTATGTGATGCATCCCAAATTCCCTATATAGTACACTACCCCATAGGCCTCTGATCAACAGTAGTGCACTGTAAAGGGAGACAATTGGGACACCTGGTATCTCATCACAGTAAATCCTCAGGAGAAAATGTTCCCCAGGCTGCGGATGGTGCCCCGAAAACAACCAGAGTGGAAGAGAGTGGCTGCACGACACACATATCACTGATCCAAGATAACCATATCACTGATCCATGATAACCACATCACTGATCCACGATAACCACATCACTGATCCATGATAACCATACCACTGATCCATGATAACCACATCACTGATCCAAGATAACCATATCACTGATCCAAGATAACCATATCACTGATCCAAGATAACCATATCACTGATCCATGATAACCACATCACTGATCCAAGATAACCATATCACTGATCCAAGATAACCACATCACTGATCCATGATAACCACATCACTGATCCATGATAACCATATCACTGATCCAAGATAACCATATCACTGATCCAAGATAACCACATCACTGATCCATGATAACCACATCACTGATCCATGATAACCACATCACTGATCCATGATAACCACATCACTGATCCACGATAACCACATCACTGATCCATGATAACCACATCACTGATCCATGATAACCACATCACTGATCCATGATAACCACATCACTGATCCAAGATAACCACATCACTGATCCATGATAACCACATCACTGATCCAAGATAACCACATCACTGATCCATGATAACCACATCACTGATCCATGATAACCACATCCCTGATCCATGATAACCACATCATTGATCCATGATAACCACATCACTGATCCAAGATAACCACATCACTGATCCATGATAACCACATCACTGATCCATGATAACCACATCACTGATCCATGATAACCACATCCCTGATCCATGATAACCACATCACTGATCCATGATAACCACATCACTGATCCATGATAACCACATCACTGATCCAAGATAACCACATCACTGATCCAAGATAACCACATCACTGATCCAAGATAACCACATCACTGATCCATGATAACCACATCACTGATCCATGATAACCACATCACTGATCCATGATAACCACATCACTGATCCATGATAACCACATCACTGATCCATGATAACCACATCACTGATCCATGATAACCACATCACTGATCCATGATAACCACATCACTGATCCATGATAACCACATCACTGATCCATGATAACCACATCACTGATCCATGATAACCACATCACTGATCCATGATAACCACATCACTGATCCATGATAACCACATCACTGATCCATGATAACCACATCACTGATCCATGATAACCACATCACTGATCCAAGATAACCACATCACTGATCCATGATAACCACATCACTGATCCATGATAACCACATCCCTGATCCATGATAACCACATCATTGATCCATGATAACCACATCACTGATCCAAGATAACCACATCACTGATCCATGATAACCACATCACTGATCCATGATAACCACATCACTGATCCATGATAACCACATCCCTGATCCATGATAACCACATCATTGATCCATGATAACCACATCACTGATCCAAGATAACCACATCACTGATCCAAGATAACCACATCACTGATCCATGATAACCACATCACTGATCCATGATAACCACATCACTAATCCATGTTAACCACATCACTGATCCATGATAACCACATCACTGATCCAAGATAACCATATCACTGATCCATGATAACCACATCACTGATCCATGATAACCACAAAAAAAAATTAAAAAAATAACAAATAATTAAAGAGCAGGAGTACAAAACAATAGAGAGGCTGTATACAGGGGGAACCGGTACAGGGTCAATGTGCGGGGGCACCGGTTAGTCGTAACTGAGGTAATACGTACATGTAAATGGAGGGCGAGGGAGAGCTTTGTACGCGTCTGTGTGTGGAGTAAAGGTGGTCTAGAGTTTTTTTCATCTGGTTGCACATTTAACATGCTGGTAGAAATTAGGTAAAACTGATTTAAGTTTCCAGACATTAAAGTCCTCGGCCACTAGGTGCGCCGTGTCTGGATGAGCATTTTCCTGTTTGCTTATGGCCGTTTACAGCTCATTGAGTGTGGTCTTAGTGCCAGTATCGGTCTGTGTTGGTATGTAGACAGCTACAAAAAATACAGATGAAAACTCTCTAGGTAGATGGTGTGGTCCACAGCTTATCATGAGATACTCTACTTATCATTAGATAATCTACTCTCAGGACTTCCTTAGATATCGTGCCCCAGCTGTTGTTTACAAATATACATAGACCTCCACCCCGTGTCTTACCAGAGGCTGCTGTTCTATCCTGCCGATACAGTATATAACAGCCAGCTGTATGTTATTCATGTCGCCGTTCAGCCACGACTCGGCGAAACATAAGATATTACAGTTTTTAATGTCCCATTGATAGGATATACATAATTTTAGCTTGTTCAAATTTTTTTCCAGCGAATGCACGTTTGCCAGTAGTACGTAGGGCAGTTTAGCCACTTGTCGGCACATCCTCACAGTGCATCCTCACAGTGCACCCTCACAGTGCATCCTCACAGTGCATCCTCAAAGTGCACCCTCACAGTGCATCCTCACAGTGCATCCTCACAGTGCATCCTCACAGTGCATCATCACAGTGCATCCTCACAGTGCACCCTCACAGTGCATCCTCACAGTGCACCCTCACAGTGCATCCTCACAGTGCATCCTCACAGTGCATCATCACAGTGCATCCTCACAGTGCACCCCAATCTCTTTTCCATCTTTCTCCAGTGAATGACGGGGATGAGGGCCTGTTCGAGTGTCTGGAGTAAATCCCTCTTGTCCGACTCATTAAAAATAAATTCTTTGTCCAGTTCAAGGTGAGAAATCGATGTTCTGGTTTACAGAAACTCTTTTCGGTTATAAGAGCAGCAACATTATGTACAAAATAAGTTACAACATTTTAAAAATATATATAAAAAAAAGCACAAATAGTTAATTGAGAGCCCATGAAACGGCAGCCAGCCTCTCCAGCGCCATCTTATGCCACAGTGAAGGTTACTGACACCTCTGTTCACTGTCATTCCATAGTGAAGGTTACTGACACCTCTGTTCACTGTCATTCCATAGTGAAGGTTACTGACACCTCTGTTCACTGTCATTCCATAGTGAAGGTTACTGACACCTCTGTTCACTGTCATTCCATAGTGAAGGTTACTGACACCTCTGTTCACTGTCATTCCATAGTGAAGGTTACTGACACCTCTGCTCACTGTCATTCCATAGTGAAGGTTACTGACACCTCTGTTCACTGTATTTCCATAGTGAAGGTTACTGACACCTCTGTTCACTGTCATTCCATAGTGAAGGTTACTGACACCTCTGTTCACTGTCATTCCATAGTGAAGGTTACTGACACCTCTATTCACTGTCATTCCATAGTGAAGGTTACTAACACCTCTGTTCACTGTCATTCCATAGTGAAGGTTACTGACACCTCTGTTCACTGTCATTCCATAGTGAAGGTTACTGACACCTCTGTTCACTGTCATTCCATAGTGAAGGTTACTGACACCTCTGTTCACTGTCATTCCATAGTGAAGGTTACTGACACCTCTGCTCACTGTCATTCCATAGTGAAGGTTACTGACACCTCTGTTCACTGTATTTCCATAGTGAAGGTTACTGACACCTCTGTTCACTGTCATTCCATAGTGAAGGTTACTGACACCTCTGTTCACTGTCATTCCATAGTGAAGGTTACTGACACCTCTATTCACTGTCATTCCATAGTGAAGGTTACTAACACCTCTGTTCACTGTCATTCCATAGTGAAGGTTACTGACACCTCTGTTCACTGTCATTCCATAGTGAAGGTTACTGACACCTCTGTTCACTGTGATTCCATAGTGAAGGTTAATGACACCTCTGTTCACTGTCATTCCATAGCGAAGGTTACTGACACCTCTGTTCACTGTCATTCCATAGTGAAGGTTACTGACACCTCTGTTCCCTGTCATTCCATAGTGAAGGTTACTGACACCTCTGTTCACTGTCATTCCATAGTGAAGGTTACTAACACCTCTGTTCACTGTCATTCCATAGTGAAGGTTACTGACACCTCTGTTCACTGCCATTCCATAGTGAAGGTTACTGACACCTCTGTTCACTGTCATTCCATAGTGAAGGTTACTGACACCTCTGTTCACTGTATTTCCATAGTGAAGGTTATTGACACCTCTGTTCACTGTCATTCAATAGTGAAGGTTACTGACAACTCTGTTCACTGTCATTCCATAGTGAAGGTTACTGACACCTCTGTTCACTGTCATTCCATAGTGAAGGTTACTGACACCTCTGTTCACTGTATTTCCATAGTGAAGGTTACTGACACCTCTGTTCACTGTCATTCCATAGTGAAGGTTACTGACACCTCTGTTCACTGTCATTCCATAGTGAAGGTTACTGACACCTCTGTTCACTGTCATTCCATAGTGAAGGTTACTGACACCTCTGTTCACTGTCATTCCATAGTGAAGGTTACTGACACCTCTGTTCACTGTCATTCCATAGTGAAGGTTACTGACACCTCTGTTCACTGTCATTCCATAGTGAAGGTTACTGACACCTCTTTTCACTGTCATTCCATAGTGAAGGTTACTGACACCTCTGTTCACTGTCATTCCATAGTGAAGGTTACTGACACCTCTGTTCACTGTCATTCCATAGTGAAGGTTACTGACACCTCTATTCACTGTCATTCCATAGTGAAGGTTACTAACACCTCTGTTCACTGTCATTCCATAGTGAAGGTTACTGACACCTCTGTTCACTGTCATTCCATAGTGAAGGTTACTGACACCTCTGTTCACTGTCATTCCATAGTGAAGGTTACTGACACCTCTGTTCACTGTGATTCCATAGTGAAGGTTAATGACACCTCTGTTCACTGTCATTCCATAGCGAAGGTTACTGACACCTCTGTTCACTGTCATTCCATACCTTAAGGGAACATTTCGACAATCACCGTATGGTTAGTGAGAAAGTCCCTATTGGAAATGTACGGTCCCTTACTAGACGTCCGAAAACATTTTAGAAATTCGGGGACGGCGTCGGGCCGAGCGGTAGGGCCAGACCTACCGGGAAGTCATCAAATGAACTTTGTCGGACATTCGGTTTTCGTTTAATAAAATAAACAAATTTTAGCCCATTTTTGCGCAATGCCGGAATATCCCACAAGAGGGCATAAGCAATCATATTGCTATTGGACAAAACATCCCGAATCACGACGTGCCATATCTCGGAAACCGAAAATATTTCGAAGCCGAAACTTGGTGAGCGTAGGTTTGGCATTATGGGAAGATGGCCCCGAACAAGATGGCGTCTAGGCCTCAACGGTTTTTGAGTTATGGCCATATTTCTGGGATTAAAGGTCCAAAATGAAAATAGAGAAAAGATTTTTTCACTTCACGTCAAAGTCAAGGAGCCTCCGGTGTCAATAAAAAAAATCGGCCATTTATCTATCGTCATTTACGAGAAATCGTACGTTGACCAGATCGTGATGTTCAGATATAGGTGTTTTTTTTTTTTTTTTTTTTTTTTTCAACGGTTACAGATCCAGTTGCAGGGTGTTCATACGAGTATTTTTAAAATGTGCTGCGGAGCTCTGCGACATTTCTGTGATTTTCTATGATTTTCTGAAATAACACACACTCACTAAACCCTCCGTAAATAAATCAGTTCTTAACGTAAAGACTTAAAACTCAGGATTCTGTAAAGGCATACCCCAATGAGGATATGAGTTTATTTATAGCTTCCTGTGCCAACCGGAAGTGCCATAATTGGCGTCTCAGGGGCTGTTTGGAAGGGTTAAAAAAATCAAATCTGTCCAAAACTTCATATGTGTGATTAGACAACCCCCATGAACTGTAAATCAGTCATTTTTCCCAACAGATGTCAAAGAAAAGCTCTCACACACACACACACAGCAAGGATGGAGTGACAAAGCGTGGTGTTTAAAGACACAGAGAGCAGGCAATGGCATAAACATAATCCCAAGGCCGTGCCGAGTCCAACGAGGTGCCCCGCTTGACCGTAGCTCACTCGGTCTGAGTGCAGCGACCATGAGAAAAATAGGCCCACAATGAAGCCTGCACCACAATGTCATTTGATTTTGGGTGACAGCGGCGGAACCGTTAGGTTTAGAAGGACAATTCAAACACAGGACTGTTCCTAAGGTCCTCCCAATCTGTGCAAGCCTAACCTTGACTGTGTGGCATTAACCTTTCACAGTTAAAAGAAGGTGTTTACAAAAAAACAGTGTGCATTGACTTCTCTCCCCATAGGAATACATTGCCTGCTCCCCTAAATACAACCTGGGGTCTTTATGGGTTATGAATGCTGTATGAACCTGTCTTCTATGACATTCCATCAGACCACTATGAGGTCTACCTGTGTCGATTCTAAGCTTCCTGGAGCAACCGGAAGTGGTTAGATTGACCCAAAAGGTATTTGGATGTACATCACCTCGAAAGGTGCCGAGGCCTCTGCATTATTCAACCCTGTGTAGATCAGTCAATTCTCAACTTAAAGACTTAAAACTCAGGATTCCCTAGGTTTCTATGTCAGTCAAGACATGTGTGTATTTATAGCTTCCTGTGCCAACCGGAAGTGCCATAATTGGTGTCTCAGGGGCTGTTTGGAAGGGTTAAAAAAATCAGATCTGTCCAAAACTTCATATGTGTGATTAGACAACACCCATGAACTGTAAATCAGTCATTTTTCCCAACAGATGTCAAAGAAAAGCTCTCACACACACACACAGCAAGGATGGAGTGACAAAGCGTGGTGTTTAAAGACACAGAGAGCAGGCAATGGCATAAACATAATCCCAAGGCCGTGCCGAGTCCAACGAGGTGCCCCTCTTGACCGTAGCTCGCTCGGTCTGAGCGCAGCGACCATGAGAAAAATAGGCCCACAATGATGCCTGCACCACAATGTCATTGGATTTTGGGTGGACAGCGGCGGAACCGTTAGGTTTAGAAGGACAATTCAAACACAGGACTGTTCCTAAGGTCCTCCCGATCTGTGCAAGCCTAACCTTGACTGTGTGGCATTAACCTTTCACAGTTAAAAGAAGGTGTTTACATAAAAACAGTGTGCATTGACTTCTCTCCCCATAGGAATACATTGCCTGCTCCCCTAAATACAACCTGGGGTCTTTATGGGTTATGAATGCTGTATGAACCTGTCTTCTATGACATTCCATCAGACCACTATGAGGTCTACCTGTGTCGATTCTAAGCTTCCTGGAGCAACCGGAAGTGGTTAAATTGACCCAAAAGGTATTTGGATGTACATCACCTCGAAAGGTGCCGAGGCCTCTGCATTATTCAACCCTGTGTAGATCAGTCAATTCTCAACTTAAAGACTTAAAACTCAGGATTCCCTAGGTTTCTATGTCAGTCAAGACATGTGTGTATTTATAGCTTCCTGTGCCAACCGGAAGTGCCATAATTGGTGTCTCAGGGGCTGTTTGGAAGGGTTAAAAAAATCAGATCTGTCCAAAACTTCATATGTGTGATTAGACAACACCCATGAACTGTAAATCAGTCATTTTTCCCAACAGATGTCAAAGAAAAGCTCTCACACACACACACAGCAAGGATGGAGTGACAAAGCGTGGTGTTTAAAGACACAGAGAGCAGGCAATGGCATAAACATAATCCCAAGGCAGGGCCGAGTCCAACGAGGTGCCCCGCTTGACCGTAGCTCACTCGGTCTGAGCGCAGCGACCATGAGAAAAATAGGCCCACAATGAAGCCTGCACCACAATGTCATTTGATTTTGGGTGACAGCGGCGGAACCGTTAGGTTTAGAAGGACAATTCAAACACAGGACTGTTCCTAAGGTCCTCCCGATCTGTGCAAGCCTAACCTTGACTGTGTGGCATTAACCTTTCACAGTTAAAAGAAGGTGTTTACAAAAAAACAGTGTGCATTGACTTCTCTCCCCATAGGAATACATTGCCTGCTCCCCTAAATACAACCTGGGGTCTTTATGGGTTATGAATGCTGTATGAACCTGTCTTCTATGACATTCCATCAGACCACTATGAGGTCTACCTGTGTCGATTCTAAGCTTCCTGGAGCAACCGGAAGTGGTTAAATTGACCCAAAAGGTATTTGGATGTACATCACCTCGAAAGGTGCCAAGGCCTCTGCATTATTCAACCCTGTGTAGATCAGTCAATTCTCAACTTAAAGACTTAAAACTCAGGATTCCCTAGGTTTCTATGTCAGTCAAGACATGTGTGTATTTATAGCTTCCTGTGCCAACCGGAAGTGCCATAATTGGTGTCTCAGGGGCTGTTTGGAAGGGTTAAAAAAATCAGATCTGTCCAAAACTTCATATGTGTGATTAGACAACCCCCATGAACTGTAAATCAGTCATTTTTCCCATAAAAATTCAAAGGAAAAATAAATCACACAGATACACAACTTGGATGGAGGGACGTATTGGGGTGTGTAGAGACTGACAGTGCCTCCAATAGTTAGCTTTGTTCGAGCTAAAAAGAACCGTCAGACCTAGAGTTCGAAACTTTAGAATCCTGTTCTAGACCTCAGGTAGATAGTGCGTGGTGAGTTACGGCGCTCTAGAATGTTCTCGGACCGAGAAACAGCGTCGAACATTTGCAATGACTTCAATTCATTTTGACCATTACGAAAATGGCGACATTTAGAAATGTCCCAGAGACACAAGACTAGGTGCATTGTGACCGTCTTGGCCCATAGAGACAGAACCCAACATCTCGGTCCGATAGCTCATTCAAGGACCCCGTAGCAAGGCATTGAAAAAAGTGGATTTTCAGCACCAATTAGGCTTTTACTCGGACACCAAATGACCTATCGGGCCGAAACTCGGGATTCGGGGTCGCCTCACATAGGACTACACATAATGTCCGAACTGGCCCCGCAGCTAGAAAGTAACTATGTGTTTTATGGTTTTTTAATGTTTTGTACCGAAGGCCTTGTGAATTTTGGGCCAGCTCTGAAGTATGTTATACTTGGCTCCTAAATGAGTTGGGAAAAGTGGGTTTGGTGTCAGTTTGTATCAGTTTGGTGTCAGAATGATATCAAATTGACTGATGGACGATGACTTGCAGGTGACTCTTGTCCATTAGCAATATGTTTAAGTGGTGAGGTACCATCACCAAAAGCGACATTCTGAAATCAACCCAAGCGAGCGATGGAGAGGTACCAGTATCACTGCCCAGACATCCCTATGTCATCGGGCCAGTCAATTTGGCATTCCTGCATGATTTTTATGGCATGACAAATTGGTAATGGTGACTGCCCAGTTAACCATATGGCAAATGCACAGTGACTTTGAAAGAGTGAGAAAAATCACCAAATGGACATTCTGGAATCAACCCTAACGAGTGATGGAGAGGTACCAGAATCACTGCCAAGCCATCCCGAGTTCATCGGGCCAGTCAATTTGGCATTCCTGCACAAATTTTCAGTGACTTTGCAAAAGTAAGGAACATTTGCAATATGTTTTAACAGTGAGGTACCATCACCAAAAGCGACATTCTGAAATCAACCCAAACGAGCGATGGAGAGGTACCAGTATCACTGCCCAGCCATCCTGAGGTCATCGGGCCAGTCAATTTGGCATTCCTGCATGATTTTTATAGCATGACAAATTGGTGATGGTGACTGCCCAGTTAACCATATGGCAAATGCACAGTGACTTTGAAAGAGTGAGAAAAATCACCAAATGGACATTCTGGAATCAACCCTAACGAGCGATGGAGAGGTACCATAATCACTGCCCAGACATCCCGAGGTCATCGGGCCAGTCAATTTGGCATTCCTGCACAAATTTTCAGTGACTTTGCAAAAGTAAGGAACATTTGCAATATGTTTTAACAGTGAGGTACCATCACCAAAAGCGACATTCTGAAATCAACCCAAACGAGCGATGGAGAGGTACCAGAATCACTGCCAAGCCATCCCGAGTTCATCGGGCCAGTCAATTTGGCATTCCTGTAAAAATTTTCAGTGACTTTGCAAAAGTAAGGAACATTTGCAATATGTTTTAACAGTGAGGTACCATCACCAAAAGCGACATTCTGAAATCAACCCAAACGAGCCATGGAGAGGTACCAGTATCACTGCCCAGCCATCCCTGCCCAGCCATCCCGAGGTCATCGGGCCAGTCAATTTGGCATTCCTGCAAAAATTTTCAGTGACTTTGCAAAAGTAAGGAACATTTGCAATATGTTTTAACAGTGAGGTACCATCACCAAAAGCGACATTCTGAAATCAACCCAAACGAGCCATGGAGAGGTACCAGTATCACTGCCCAGCCATCCCGAGGTCATCGGGCCAGTCAATTTGGCATTCCTGCATGATTTTTATAGCATGACAAATTGGTGATGGTGACTGCCCAGTTAACCATATGGCAAATGCACAGTGACTTTGAAAGAGTGAGAAAAATCACCAAATGGACATTCTGGAATCAACCCTAACGAGCGATGGAGAGGTACCATAATCACTGCCCAGACATCCCGAGGTCATCGGGCCAGTCAATTTGGCATTCCTGCACAAATTTTCAGTGACTTTGCAAAAGTAAGGAACATTTGCAATATGTTTTAACAGTGAGGTACCATCACCAAAAGCGACATTCTGAAATCAACCCAAACTAGCCATGTAGAGGTACCAGTATCACTGCCCAGCCATCCCGAGGTCATCGGGCCAGTCAATTTGGCATTCCTGCAAAAATTTTCAGTGACTTTGCAAAAGTAAGGAACATTTGCAATATGTTTTAACAGTGAGGTACCATCACCAAAAGCGACATTCTGAAATCAACCCAAACGAGCGATGGAGAGGTACCAGTATCACTGCCCAGACATCCCGAGGTCATCGGGCCAGTCAATTTGGCATTCCTGCATGATTTTTATGGCATGACAAATTGGTGATGGTGACTGCCCAGTTAACCATATGGCAAATGCACAGTGACTTTGCAAAAGTGAGAAAACATGACCAAATGGACATTCTGAAATCAACACAAACAATGGCATGACCATAGTGTCCAGACTGTGCCGAGTCCAACGAGGTGCCCCGCTTGACCGTAGCTCGCTCGGTCTGAGCGCGGCGACCATGAGAAAAATAGGCCCAATATGAAGCCTTCACCAGTACGTCATTTGATTTTGGGTGACAGCGGCGGAACCGTTAGGTTTAGAAAGACAATTCAACCACAGGACTGTTCCTAAGGTCCTCCTGATCTGTCCAAGCCTATCCTTGACCGTGTGACATTAACCCTTCACAGTCAAAAGAAGGTGTTTACATAAAAACAGTGTTCATTGACTTCTCTCCCCATAGGAATATATTGGCTGCTCCACTAAATACAACCTGGAGTCTTTATGGGTTATGAATGCTGTATGAACCTGTCTTTGGTACCAGTCCATCAGGCCACTATAAGGTCTACCTGTGTCGATTCTAAGCTTCCTGGACCAACCGGAAGTGGTCCAAATCGCCCTAAAAGTGTGTACCCATACACTGCCTGCAATTTGATGGACATAGTGCATTGAACCCTGTGTAAATCAGTCAGTTTTCATGGTAAAGACTTAAAACTCAGGATTCTCTAATGGAATACCCCAATGAGGATGTATGTTGAGTTACAGCTTCCTGTGCCAACCGGAAGTGCCATAATTGGTGTCTCATGGGCTGTTTGGAGGGGTTAAAAAAATCAGATCTTTCCAAAACTTCATATATATGATTAGGCAACCCCCATGAACTGTAAATCAGTCATTTTTCCCATAAAAATTCAAAGGAAAACTAAATCACACAGATACACAACATGGATGGAGGGACGTATCATTGGGGTGCGTAGAGACTGACAGTGCCTCCAATAGTTAGCTTTGAATGATATCAAATTGACTGATGGACAGTGACTTGCAGGTGACTCTTGTCCATTAGCAATATGTTTAAGCGGTGAGGTACCATCACCAAAAGCGACATTCTGAAATCAACCCAAAAGAGCCATGGAGAGGTACCAGTATCACTGCCCAGCCATCCCGAGGTCATCGGGCCAGTCAATTTGGCATTCCTGCGTGATTTTTACAGCATGACAAATTGGTAATGGTGACTGCCCAGTTAACCATATGGCAAATGCACAGTGACTTTGAAAGAGTGAGAAAAATCACCAAATGGACATTCTGGAATCGACCCTAACGAGTGATGGAGAGGTACCAGAATCACTGCCAAGCCATCCCGAGTTCATCGGGCCAGTCAATTTGGCATTCCTGCACAAATTTTCAGTGACTTTGCAAAAGTAAGGAACATTTGCAATATGTTTTAACAGTGAGGTACCATCACCAAAAGCGACATTCTGAAATCAACCCAAACGAGCGATGGAGAGGTACCAGTATCACTGCCCAGCCATCCTGAGGTCATCGGGCCAGTCAATTTGGCATTCCTGCATGATTTTTATAGCATGACAAATTGGTGATGGTGACTGCCCAGTTAACCATATGGCAAATGCACAGTGACTTTGAAAGAGTGAGAAAAATCACCAAATGGACATTCTGGAATCAACCCTAACGAGCGATGGAGAGGTACCATAATCACTGCCCAGACATCCCGAGGTCATCGGGCCAGTCAATTTGGCATTCCTGCACAAATTTTCAGTGACTTTGCAAAAGTAAGGAACATTTGCAATATGTTTTAACAGTGAGGTACCATCACCAAAAGCGACATTCTGAAATCAACCCAAACGAGCGATGGAGAGGTACCAGAATCACTGCCAAGCCATCCCGACTTCATCGGGCCAGTCAATTTGGCATTCCTGTAAAAATTTTCAGTGACTTTGCAAAAGTAAGGAACATTTGCAATATGTTTTAACAGTGAGGTACCATCACCAAAAGCGACATTCTGAAATCAACCCAAACGAGCCATGGAGAGGTACCAGTATCACTGCCCAGCCATCCCGAGGTCATCGGGCCAGTCAATTTGGCATTCCTGCAAAAATTTTCAGTGACTTTGCAAAAGTAAGGAACATTTGCAATATGTTTTAACAGTGAGGTACCATCACCAAAAGCGACATTCTGAAATCAACCCAAACGAGCCATGGAGAGGTACCAGTATCACTGCCCAGCCATCCCGAGGTCATCGGGCCAGTCAATTTGGCATTCCTGCATGATTTTTATAGCATGACAAATTGGTGATGGTGACTGCCCAGTTAACCATATGGCAAATGCACAGTGACTTTGAAAGAGTGAGAAAAATCACCAAATGGACATTCTGGAATCAACCCTAACGAGCGATGGAGAGGTACCATAATCACTGCCCAGACATCCCGAGGTCATCGGGCCAGTCAATTTGGCATTCCTGCACAAATTTTCAGTGACTTTGCAAAAGTAAGGAACATTTGCAATATGTTTTAACAGTGAGGTACCATCACCAAAAGCGACATTCTGAAATCAACCCAAACGAGCCATGAAGAGGTACCAGTATCACTGCCCAGCCATCCCGAGGTCATCGGGCCAGTCAATTTGGCATTCCTGCAAAAATTTTCAGTGACTTTGCAAAAGTAAGGAACATTTGCAATATGTTTTAACAGTGAGGTACCATCACCAAAAGCGACATTCTGAAATCAACCCAAACGAGCGATGGAGAGGTACCAGTATCACTGCCCAGACATCCCGAGGTCATCGGGCCAGTCAATTTGGCATTCCTGCATGATTTTTATGGCATGACAAATTGGTGATGGTGACTGCCCAGTTAACCATATGGCAAATGCACAGTGACTTTGCAAAAGTGAGAAAACATGACCAAATGGACATTCTGAAATCAACACAAACAATGGCATGACCATAGTGTCCAGACTGTGCCGAGTCCAACGAGGTGCCCCGCTTGACCGTAGCTCGCTCGGTCTGAGCGCGGCGACCATGAGAAAAATAGGCCCAATATGAAGCCTTCACCAGTACGTCATTTGATTTTGGGTGACAGCGGCGGAACCGTTAGGTTTAGAAAGACAATTCAACCACAGGACTGTTCCTAAGGTCCTCCTGATCTGTCCAAGCCTATCCTTGACCGTGTGACATTAACCCTTCACAGTCAAAAGAAGGTGTTTACATAAAAACAGTGTTCATTGACTTCTCTCCCCATAGGAATATATTGGCTGCTCCACTAAATACAACCTGGAGTCTTTATGGGTTATGAATGCTGTATGAACCTGTCTTTGGTACCAGTCCATCAGGCCACTATAAGGTCTACCTGTGTCGATTCTAAGCTTCCTGGACCAACCGGAAGTGGTCCAAATCGCCCTAAAAGTGTGTACCCATACACTGCCTGCAATTTGATGGACATAGTGCATTGAACCCTGTGTAAATCAGTCAGTTTTCATGGTAAAGACTTAAAACTCAGGATTCTCTAATGGAATACCCCAATGAGGATGTATGTTGAGTTACAGCTTCCTGTGCCAACCGGAAGTGCCATAATTGGTGTCTCATGGGCTGTTTGGAGGGGTTAAAAAAATCAGATCTTTCCAAAACTTCATATATATGATTAGGCAACCCCCATGAACTGTAAATCAGTCATTTTTCCCATAAAAATTCAAAGGAAAACTAAATCACACAGATAAACAACATGGATGGAGGGACGTATCATTGGGGTGCGTAGAGACTGACAGTGCCTCCAATAGTTAGCTTTGAATGATATCAAATTGACTGATGGACAGTGACTTGCAGGTGACTCTTGTCCATTAGCAATATGTTTAAGCGGTGAGGTACCATCACCAAAAGCGACATTCTGAAATCAACCCAAAAGAGCCATGGAGAGGTACCAGTATCACTGCCCAGCCATCCCGAGGTCATCGGGCCAGTCAATTTGGCATTCCTGCGTGATTTTTACAGCATGACAAATTGGTAATGGTGACTGCCCAGTTAACCATATGGCAAATGCACAGTGACTTTGAAAGAGTGAGAAAAATCACCAAATGGACATTCTGGAATCGACCCTAACGAGTGATGGAGAGGTACCAGAATCACTGCCAAGCCATCCCGAGTTCATCGGGCCAGTCAATTTGGCATTCCTGCACAAATTTTCAGTGACTTTGCAAAAGTAAGGAACATTTGCAATATGTTTTAACAGTGAGGTACCATCACCAAAAGCGACATTCTGAAATCAACCCAAACGAGCGATGGAGAGGTACCAGTATCACTGCCCAGACATCCCTATGTCATCAGGCCAGTCAATTTGGCATTCCTGCATGATTTTTATGGCATGACAAATTGGTGATGGTGACTGCCCAGTTAACCATATGGCAAATGCACAGTGACTTTGCAAAAGTGAGAAAACATGACCAAATGGACATTCTGAAATCAACACAAACAATGGCATGACCATAGTGTCCAGACTGTGCCGAGTCCAACGAGGTGCCCCGCTTGACCGTAGCTCGCTCGGTCTGAGCGCGGCGACCATGAGAAAAATAGGCCCAATATGAAGCCTTCACCAGTACGTCATTTGATTTTGGGTGACAGCGGCGGAACCGTTAGGTTTAGAAAGACAATTCAACCACAGGACTGTTCCTAAGGTCCTCCTGATCTGTCCAAGCCTATCCTTGACCGTGTGACATTAACCCTTCACAGTCAAAAGAAGGTGTTTACATAAAAACAGTGTTCATTGACTTCTCTCCCCATAGGAATATATTGGCTGCTCCACTAAATACAACCTGGAGTCTATATGGGTTATGAATGTTGTATGAACCTGTCTTTGGTACCAGTCCATCAGACCACTATAAGGTCTACCTGTGTCGATTCTAAGCTTCCTGGACCAACCGGAAGTGGTCCAAATCGCCCTAAAAGTGTATACCCATACACTGCCTGCAATTTGATGGACATAGTGCATTGAACCCTGTGTAAATCAGTCAGTTTTCATGGTAAAGACTTAAAACTCAGGATTCTCTAATGGAATACCCCAATGAGGATGTATGTTGAGTTACAGCTTCCTGTGCCAACCGGAAGTGCCATAATTGGTGTCTCATGGGCTGTTTGGAGGGGTTAAAAATATCAGATCTTTCCAAAACTTCATATATATGATTAGGCAACCCCCATGAACTGTAAATCAGTCATTTTTCCCATAAAAATTCAAAGGAAAACTAAATCACACAGATACACAACATGGATGGAGGGACGTATCATTGGGGTGCGTAGAGACTGACAGTGCCTCCAATAGTTAGCTTTGAATGATATCAAATTGACTGATGGACGGTGACTTGCAGGTGACTCTTGTCCATTAGCAATATGTTTAAGCGGTGAGGTACCATCACCAAAAGCGACATTCTGAAATCAACCCAAACGAGCGATGGAGAGGTACCAGAATCACTGCCCAGCCATCCCGAGTTCATCGGGCCAGTCAATTTGGCATTCCTGCATGATTTTTATGGCATGACAAATTGGTGATGGTGAATGCCCAGTTAACCATATGGCAAATGCACAGTGACTTTGCAAAAGTGAGAAAACATAAACAAATGGACATGATGAAATCAACACCACGAGTGATTGAAAGGAACAACAATCACTGCCCGGCCATCCCGAGTTCATCAGGCCAGTCAATTTTGCATTTCTGAAGGATTTTTGAGCATGTCAAATTTCTTATGACATTTGGCCCCCACAAAACATATGCCTTATGCACAAGCAAAAAAAAAAACAAAACATTATAATAATAAAATATGACTAAAGTATGTTGATACAGTTCTTATACGTGTGTAACTGACACAAAATTCGAAAAAATTTCGAAAAACGGTCCAGAAAGCACTTTTTTAGGGGTGTGTGAAGTTTTTTATGAAATTTTATAATTTTTGACTTTTGACTTCTGACTTCCTATGAAATCATATTGCAGATGGAGAAAACACATGCAATATGCGCAAGTAAAAAAAAAAAAAAAATTATGATAATAAAATATGACTAAAGTATGTTGATACAGTTCTTATACGTGTGTAACTGACACAAAATGCGAAAAAATTTCGAAAAACGGTCCAGAAAGCACTTTTTTAGGGGTGTGTGAAGTTTTTTATGAAATTTTATAATTTTTGACTTTTGACTTCTGACTTCCTATGAAATCATATTGCAAATGGACAAAACATATGCAATATGCGCAAGTAAAAAAATTAAAAAAATTATGATAATAAAATTGGACAAAAGTATTTTCATACAGTTCTTATACATGTGTAATTGTCAAAAAAAGCGAAAGAATTTCGAAAAACGGTCCAGAAAGCACTTTTTTAAGGGGTGATACGTTTTTTTCAAAAAATTCATTTTTTCAAAATTTGGCTTTTGGATGTTGACTTGGAGTCCAATACCAATATGAAAAACCATGGTGGAGTGCAATCGCCACCTGTTGGATTTTTGAAGTGTTACAACTGGCAATACCCATATGGCAATAGAAGTAAACTTTGCATGAATCAACGCCGCTTTGGGTGGTATTGGCCAATGTGTACATGGTTTGTCCTATGCCAATAACTTGCCATTCATTTTTGTCCACTACGGGGGTGAAATCCCTTACATAGTGAAGGTTACTGACACCTCTGTTCCCTGTCATTCCATAGTGAAGGTTACTGACACCTCTGTTCACTGTCATTCCATAGTGAAGGTTACTGACACCTCTGTTCACTGTATTTCCATAGTGAAGGTTACTGACACCTCTGTTCACTGTCATTCCATAGTGAAGGTTACTGACACCTCTGTTCACTGTCATTCCATAGTGAAGGTTACTGACACCTCTGTTCACTGTCATCCCATAGTGAAAGTTACTGACACCTCTGTTCACTGTCATTCCATAGTGAAGGTTACTGACACCTCTGTTCACTGTCATTCCACAGTGAAGATTACTGACACCTCTGTTCACTGTCATTCCATAGTGAAGGTTACTGACACCTCTGTTCACTGCCATTCCATAGTGAAGGTTACTGACACCTCTGTTCACTGTCATTCCATAGTGAAGGTTACTGACACCTCTGTTCACTGTATTTCCATAGTGAAGGTTATTGACACCTCTGTTCACTATATTTCCATAGTGAAGGTTACTGACACCTCTGTTCACTGTCATTCAATAGTGAAGGTTACTGACAACTCTGTTCACTGTCATTCCATAGTGAATATTACTGACACCTCTGTTCACTGTCATTCCATAGTGAAGGTTACTGACACCTCTGTTCACTGTATTTCCATAGTGAAGGTTACTGACACCTCTGTTCACTGTCATTCCATAGTGAAGGTTATTGACACATCTGTTCACTGTCATTCCATAGTGAAGGTTACTGACACCTCTGTTCACTGTCATTCCATAGTGAAGGTTACTGACACCTCTGTTCACTGTCATTCCATAGTGAAGGTTACTGACACCTCTGTTCACTGATATTCCATAGTGAAGGTTACTGACACCTCTGTTCACTGTCATTCCATAGTGAAGGTTACTGACACCTCTGTTCACTGTCATTCCATAGTGAAGGTTACTGACACCTCTGTTCACTGTCATTCCATAGTGAAGGTTACTGACACCTCTGTTCACTGTCATTCCATAGTGAAGGTTACTGACACCTCTGTTCACTGTCATTCCATAGTGAAGGTTACTGACACCTCTGTTCACTGTCATTCCATAGTGACGGTTACTGACACCTCTGTTCACTGTCATTCCATAGTGAAGGTTACTGACACCTCTGTTCACTGTAATTCCATAGTGAAGGTTACTGACACCTCTATTCACTGTCATTCCATAGTGAAGGTTACTGACACCTCTGTTCACTGTCATTCCATAGTGAAGGTTACTAACACCTCTGTTCACTGTCATTCCATAGTGAAGGTTACTGACACCTCTGTTCACTGTCATTCCATAGTGAAGGTTACTGACACCTCTGTTCACTGTGATTCCATAGTGAAGGTTACTGACACCTCTGTTCACTGTCATTCCATAGTGAAGGTTACTGACACCTCTGTTCCCTGTTATTCCATAGTGAAGATTACTGACACCTCTGTTCACTGTCATTCCATAGTGAAGGTTACTGACACCTCTGTTCACTGTATTTCCATAGTGAAGGTTACTGACACCTCTGTTCACTGTCATTCCATAGTGAAGGTTACTGACACCTCTGTTCACTGTCATTCCATAGTGAAGGTTACTGACACCTCTGTTCACTGTCATTCCATAGTGAAGGTTACTGACACCTCTGTTCACTGTCATTCCATAGTGAAGGTTACTGACACCTCTGTTCACTGTCATTCCATAGTGAAGGTTACTGACACCTCTGTTCACTGTCATTCCATAGTGAAGGTTACTGACACCTCTGATCACTGTCATCCCATAGTGAAAGTTACTGACACCTCTGTTCACTGTCATTCCATAGTGAAGGTTACTGACACCTCTGTTCACTGTCATTCCATAGTGAAGGTTACTGACACCTCTGTTCACTGTCATTCCATAGTGAAGGTTACTGACACCTCTGTTCACTGCCATTCCATAGTGAAGGTTACTGACACCTCTGTTCACTGTCATTCCATAGTGAAGGTTACTGACACCTCTGTTCACTGTATTTCCATAGTGAAGGTTACTGACACCTCTGTTCACTGTATTTCCATAGTGAAGGTTACTGACACCTCTGTTCACTGTCATTCAATAGTGAAGGTTACTGACACCTCTGTTCACTGTCATTCCATAGTGAAGGTTACTGACACCTCTGTTCACTGTCATTCCATAGTGAAGGTTACTGACACCTCTGTTCACTGTCATTCCATAGTGAAGGTTACTGACACCTCTGTTCACTGTCATTCCATAGTGAAGGTTACTAACACCTCTGTTCACTGTCATTCCATAGTGAAGGTTACTGACACCTCTGTTCACTGTCATTCCATAGTGAAGGTTACTGACACCTCTGTTCACTGTGATTCCATAGTGAAGGTTACTGACACCTCTGTTCACTGTCATTCCATAGTGAAGGTTACTGACACCTCTGTTCCCTGTCATTCCATAGTGAAGATTACTGACACCTCTGTTCACTGTCATTCCATAGTGAAGGTTACTGACACCTCTGTTCACTGTATTTCCATAGTGAAGGTTACTGACACCTCTGTTCACTGTCATTCCATAGTGAAGGTTACTGACACCTCTGTTCACTGTCATTCCATAGTGAAGGTTACTAACACCTCTGTTCACTGTCATTCCATAGTGAAGGTTACTGACACCTCTGTTCACTGTCATTCCATAGTGAAGGTTACTGACACCTCTGTTCACTGTGATTCCATAGTGAAGGTTACTGACACCTCTGTTCACTGTCATTCCATAGTGAAGGTTACTGACACCTCTGTTCCCTGTCATTCCATAGTGAAGATTACTGACACCTCTGTTCACTGTCATTCCATATTGAAGGTTACTGACACCTCTGTTCACTGTATTTCCATAGTGAAGGTTACTGACACCTCTGTTCACTGTCATTCCATAGTGAAGGTTACTGACACCTCTGTTCACTGTCATTCCATAGTGAAGGTTACTGACACCTCTGTTCACTGTCATTCCATAGTGAAGGTTACTGACACCTCTGTTCACTGTCATTCCATAGTGAAGGTTACTGACACCTCTGTTCACTGTCATTCCATAGTGAAGGTTACTGACACCTCTGTTCACTGTCATTCCATAGTGAAGGTTACTGACACCTCTGATCACTGTCATCCCATAGTGAAAGTTACTGACACCTCTGTTCACTGTCATTCCATAGTGAAGGTTACTGACACCTATGTTCACTGTCATTCCATAGTGAAGGTTACTGACACCTCTGTTCACTGTCATTCCATAGTGAAGGTTACTGACACCTCTGTTCACTGTATTTCCATAGTGAAGGTTACTGACACCTCTGTTCACTGTCATTCCATAGTGAAGGTTACTGACACCTCTGTTCACTGTATTTCCATAGTGAAGGTTACTGACACCTCTGTTCACTGTATTTCCATAGTGAAGGTTACTGACACCTCTGTTCACTGTCATTCCATAGTGAAGGTTACTGACACCTCTGTTCACTGTCATTCCATAGTGAAGGTTACTGACACCTCTGTTCACTGTCATCCCATAGTGAAAGTTACTGACACCTCTGTTCACTGTATTTCCATAGTGAAGGTTACTGACACCTCTGTTCACTGTCATTCCATAGTGAAGGTTACTGACACCTCTGTTCACTGTCATTCCATAGTGAAGGTTACTGACACCTCTGTTCACTGTCATTCCATAGTGGAGGTTACTGACACCTCTGTTCACTGTATTTCCATAGTGAAGGTTACTGACACCTCTGTTCACTGTCATTCCATAGTGAAGGTTACTGACACCTCTGTTCACTGTCATTCCATAGTGAAGGTTACTGACACCTCTGTTCACTGTATTTCCATAGTGAAGGTTACTGACACCTCTGTTCACTGTATTTCCATAGTGAAGGTTACTGACACCTCTGTTCACTGTCATTCCATAGTGAAGGTTACTGACACCTCTGTTCACTGTCATTCAATAGTGAAGGTTACTGACACCTCTGTTCACTGTCATTCCATAGTGAAGGTTACTGACACCTCTGTTCACTGTCATTCCATAGTGAAGGTTACTGACACCTCTGTTCACTGTCATTCCATAGTGAAGGTTACTGACACCTCTGTTCACTGTATTTCCATAGTGAAGGTTACTGACACCTCTGTTCACTGTCATTCCATAGTGAAGGTTACTGACACCTCTGTTCACTGTATTTCCATAGTGAAGGTTACTGACACCTCTGTTCACTGTATTTCCATAGTGAAGGTTACTGACACCTCTGTTCGCTGTCATTCCATAGTGAAGGTTACTGACACCTCTGTTCACTGTCATTCCATAGTGAAGGTTACTGACACCTCTGTTCACTGTCATCCCATAGTGAAAGTTACTGACACCTCTGTTCACTGTATTTCCATAGTGAAGATTACTGACACCTCTGTTCACTGTCATTCCATAGTGAAGGTTACTGACACCTCTGTTCACTGTCATTCCATAGTGAAGGTTACTGACACCTCTGTTCACTGTCATTCCATAGTGGAGGTTACTGACACCTCTGTTCACTGTATTTCCATAGTGAAGGTTACTGACACCTCTGTTCACTGTCATTCCATAGTGAAGGTTACTGACACCTCTGTTCACTGTCATTCCATAGTGAAGGTTACTGACACCTCTGTTCACTGTCATCCCATAGTGAAAGTTACTGACACCTCTGTTCACTGTATTTCCATAGTGAAGGTTACTGACACCTCTGTTCACTGTCATTCCATAGTGGAGGTTACTGACACCTCTGTTCACTGTATTTCCATAGTGAAGGTTACTGACACCTCTGTTCACTGTCATTCCATAGTGAAGGTTACTGACACCTCTGTTCACTGTCATTCCATAGTGAAGGTTACTGACACCTCTGTTCACTGTCATCCCATAGTGAAAGTTACTGACACCTCTGTTCACTGTATTTCCATAGTGAAGGTTACTGACACCTCTGTTCACTGTCATTCCATAGTGAAGGTTACTGACACCTCTGTTCACTGTCATTCCATAGTGAAGGTTACTGACACCTCTGTTCACTGTCATTCCATAGTGAAGGTTACTGACACCTCTGTTCACTGTCATCCCATAGTGAAAGTTACTGACACCTCTGTTCACTGTATTTCCATAGTGAAGGTTACTGACACCTCTGTTCACTGTATTTCCATAGTGAAGGTTACTGACACCTCTGTTCACTGTCATTCCATAGTGAAGGTTACTGACACCTCTGTTCACTGTCATCCCATAGTGAAAGTTACTGACACCTCTGTTCACTGTATTTCCATAGTGAAGGTTACTGACAACTCTGTTCACTGTATTTCCATAGTGAAGGTTACTGACACCTCTGTTCACGGTATTTCCATAGTGAAGGTTACTGACACCTCTGTTCACTGTCATTCCATAGTGAAGGTTACTGACACCTCTGTTCACTGTCATTCCATAGTGAAGGTTACTGACACCTCTGTTCACTGTCATTCCATAGTGAAGGTTACTGACACCTCTGTTCACTGTCATTCCATAGTGAAGGTTACTGACACCTCTGTTCACTGTCATTCCATAGTGAAGGTTACTGACACCTCTGTTCACTGTATTTCCATAGTGAAGGTTACTGACACCTCTGTTCCCTGTCATTCCATAGTGAAGGTTACTGACACCTCTGTTCACTGTCACTCCATAGTGAAGGTTACTGACACCTCTGTTCACTGTCATTCCATAGTGAAGGTTACTGACACCTCTGTTCACTGTCATCCCATAGTGAAAGTTACTGACACCTCTGTTCACTGTATTTCCATAGTGAAGGTTACTGACACCTCTGTTCACTGTATTTCCATAGTGAAGGTTACTGACACCTCTGTTCACTGTATTTCCATAGTGAAGGTTACTGACACATCTGTTCACTGTCATTCCATAGTGAAGGTTACTGACACCTCTGTTCACTGTCATTCCATAGTGAAGGTTACTGACACCTCTGTTCACTGTCATTCCATAGTGAAGGTTACTGACACCTCTGTTCACTGTATTTCCATAGTGAAGGTTACTGACACCTCTGTTCACTGTATTTCCATAGTGAAGGTTACTGACACCTCTGTTCACTGTCATTCCATAGTGAAGGTTACTGACACCTCTGTTCACTGTCATTCCATAGTGAAGGTTACTGACACCTCTGTTCACTGTCATTCCATAGTGAAGGTTACTGACACCTCTGTTCACTGTCATTCCATAGTGAAGGTTACTGACACCTCTGTTCACTGTCATTCCATAGTGAAGGTTACTGACACCTCTGTTCACTGTATTTCCATAGTGAAGGTTACTGACACCTCTGTTCACTGTCATTCCATAGTGAAGGTTACTGACACCTCTGTTCACTGTCATTCCATAGTGAAGGTTACTGACACCTCTGTTCACTGTATTTCCATAGTGAAGGTTACTGACACATCTGTTCACTGTATTTCCATAGTGAAGGTTACTGACACCTCTGTTCACTGTCATTCCATAGTGAAGGTTACTGACACCTCTGTTCACTGTCATTCCATAGTGAAGGTTACTGACACCTCTGTTCACTGTCATTCCATAGTGAAGGTTACTGACACCTCTGTTCACTGTATTTCCATAGTGAAGGTTAATGACACCTCTGTTCACTGTATTTCCATAGTGAAGGTTACTGACACCTCTGTTCACTGTCACTCCATAGTGAAGGTTACTGACACCTCTGTTCACTGTATTTCCATAGTGAAGGTTGCTGACACCTCTGTTCACTGTCATTCCATAGTGAAGGTTACTGACACCTCTGTTCACTGTATTTCCATAGTGAAGGTTACTGACACCTCTGTTCACTGTCATTCCATAGTGAAGTTTACTAACACCTCTGTTCACTGTATTTCCATAGTGAAGGTTACTGACACCTCTGTTCACTGTATTTCCATAGTGAAGGTTACTGACACCTCTGTTCACTGTCACTCCATAGTGAAGGTTACTGACACCTCTGTTCACTGTATTTCCATAGTGAAGGTTACTGACACCTCTGCTCACTGGCATTCCATAGTGAAGGTTTCTGACACCTCTGTTCACTGTATTTCCATAGTGAAGGTTACTGACACCTCTGTTCACTGTCATTCCATAGTGAAGGTTACTAACACCTCTGTTCACTGTATTTCCATAGTGAAGGTTACTGACACCTCTGTTCACTGTCATTCCATAGTGAAGGTTACTGACACCTCTGTTCACTGTATTTCCATAGTGAAGGTTACTGACACCTCTGTTCACTGTATTTCCATAGTGAAGGTTACTGACACCTCTGTTCACTGTCATTCCATAGTGAAGGTTACTGACACCTCTGTTCACTGTCATTCCATAGTGAAGGATACTGACACCTCTGTTCACTGTCATTCCATAGTGAAGGTTACTGACACCTCTGTTCACTGTCATTCCATAGTGAAGGTTACTGACACCTCTGTTCACTGTATTTCCATAGTGAAGGTTACTGACACCTCTGTTCACTGTCACTCCATAGTGAAGGTTACTGACACCTCTGTTCACTGTATTTCCATAGTGAAGGTTACTGACACCTCTGCTCACTGTCATTCCATAGTGAAGGTTAATGACACCTCTGTTCACTGTATTTCCATAGTGAAGGTTACTGACACCTCTGTTCACTGTCATTCCATAGTGAAGGTTACTAACACCTCTGTTCACTGTATTTCCATAGTGAAGGTTACTGACACCTCTGTTCACTGTCATTCCATAGTGAAGGTTACTGACACCTCTGTTCACTGTCATTCCATAGTGAAGGTTACTGACACCTCTGTTCACTGTATTTCCATAGTGAAGGTTACTGACACCTCTGTTCACTGTCATTCCATAGTGAAGGTTATTGACACCTCTGTTCACTGTCATTCCACAGTGAAGGTTACTGACACCTCTGTTCACTGTATTTCCATAGTGAAGGTTACTGACACCTCTGTTCACTGTCATTCCATAGTGAAGGTTACTGACACCTCTGTTCACTGTATTTCCATAGTGAAGGTTACTGACACCTCTGTTCACTGTCATTCCATAGTGAAGGTTACTGACACCTCTGTTCACTGTATTTCCATAGTGAAGGTTACTGACTGCAGAACGCGTTGGAACATCTCCCTTTGCGTTGGCTCTGCGGATATCTGTCTGGGAAATGGACCAGCAGCATGCAGTGTCTTCTACCCAAACATGTTTTTCTTGTATATTTCAAAAGAATGTGTGTGTGTGTGTGTGTGTGTGTGTGTGTGTGTGTGTGTGTGTTAGTGTGTGTGTTAGTGTGTGTGTTAGTGTGTGTGTGTGTGTGTGTGTGTGTGTGTGTGT